>NC_135784.1:302374427-302621927 GCF_051106095.1 Pogona vitticeps
CCTGGATTGAGGAGGGGGTCGAACTTGAAGGCCTTATAGCCCCCTTCCAACTCCCGTTATTCTGTGATTTTATGAATGGCAGGAGCTTGGGAAATGTTGCATTTCTCAAACTTAACAATAATATTGCCCTGCCCATTAATTCAGTACCAAAAAGGTTGTAAAGTAAGTGATAAATCCAACGTATTCAGAGAGGGCATTCTACATCTGGAGTACTAGTTCCGAAAAGGCCCTCTCCTCTTGTGCTGTCACATAACACAGTGGTTCTTAACCTTTGTTACTCGGATGCTTTTGAACTGCAACTCCCAGAAACCCCAGTCAGGACAGCTGGTGGTGAAGGCTTCTGGGAGTTGCAGTCCAAAACTCCTGAGTAACCCAAGGTTAAGAACCAGTGACATAACATACCTCCGGGCATGAGGAGAAAAATGGCAAAAGATGCTTTGTGTGTGAGAGAGAGAGGAAGTCGGAGGGAGTGAAATAGCTCTGCTATTTCTCTAAGAGAAAAATGGAAATGTCCTAGATGGAGTATCCCACTTTCGGAAAATGGCGGTGTGCAAGCTGCCAGTTCTACAAAATACCTGTTTGAAATGGAGAGAATAAATACAGCACCCTCCCCTCAAAATGAATTAGTGCAATGTTGGATTTAGCAAGGCTTCATACAAGCTCTCCGTACAGATTTTGACCTCATGGGTGGGAATGTGTAGGAAAGCTAGTAATTTCAAAATTGGTGTGTGTGTGTGGAGAGAGAGAATGCATGACGGAAAGAAAAGGACAGGGGCTTTGAATGTTCTTTGCCGCTTAAAAGGTGACACAGAAGCTCAAGGGCGAATGCACAACCTATGAATATGATTACATTTTTCAGAGTCACTACAATGGTAGCACTTCCCTTTCATTCCATTCAATGCTGTGTTGGTTTGTCAAGGTTAAAAAAACAAAACAGAAAGAAAAAAAAAGCCTCTGGGCAAGAACAAATCATTTGTTTCACACACGCCAAGTCTATTTCCTCCCCCCCCGCCCGCCCCAATGCACCCGAGTCCTTATTCAAGGATGCTCAAGTGTAGAAGACACAGTGTGCCTGGCTACATTATGTGCCTGGCTACATTCAGTTTGTACCTTCAGTAGAATCGCCTCACAAAGGTTACCCCGGGCTGCATTTCTCAGGCCAGATGCCTTTTTGAAGACTCTTTGTTAAGGAAGAAAAAACTCTTCTCGAAAATATCATGGCCAATATCTTATTGCAGAAACATAGGAAGTGCTGTTGTGCAATAAACCCTCTTTGCCCACCCCCATTCTAACAGGCTTCCCATTGCATCCCTAATTTACAGTATATGCCTAATTTTACAACCAGGAAAGAATGAAAGCCAGCCTAGCAGGGGAGACACATATACAATTCTTCTTCCTTGCCATGTTTGGCAGTAGGACATTGATCTTTGATGGGCAGAATAGGTTATTTCAGGCTACCATGTGCAGCAATGTGCATGCACTGAATTAGGGCCAGCGTATCTAAGGGGAAAGTGTTTAAGTGCGACAAGTACACAAAATGTGTAGTTGGGCTACAATAGAGAGCCAATTGATTGTTAGATTTTTTAAAAAAAATTGCATGGCCTCAATTGTGCAACAGGTGTTTAAAAATATTTTTAATGCAGATTCTTACAAATTTCAGAAATGGCCATTCGGCATCTTAGAAGTGGCCTTCTCTGACCTATGTGGGAATGCCTCTTCTGTGACATTATTATAACTGACAAAAAAAAATGTATCATGTAAACACCAGAGGGTGACCAAAAGAAAAAACAGTTTTCTTCAGAACCGTTCTATTGATTTGCTTCCAATTATTGTCAATCAAAACACACAATTCATGGATGAATGGTGAGATCCTAAGCCTGCATACTCCAAAAGGACGGTCCTACTAAGATTAGTGGAGTTTACTGGATTGTAAGAACGGGTAGCACCACAGCACCGCTGTCTCCATGTTTTCTCAGAAGTATAATTGATTTCACGGAACTTAACCCTCCATGAAGTGGGGCTGGCCTAAGGTTGCTCAACTGGATAACAAGCCCTCCGTGTTCCCTGGAAATGAAATGGAGTGTGCTAAATAGGTTAGATGTGCACCGTCTGGATGAGTCTGGAGTCTCTGTGGAAGGTAACAGAGGATGATGTTGGAAGTTGGGTTGGGTCAGATATATGAACACACCACACAGCCTGTTCCCTTGGTCCGTAAAAGGTGAGAAGCGCTCCTTCACTTTCATAGTTCTCTCCAAAAACTGTGGTTTTTGCAAGGGCTTCGGGGGGGGGGGCTACGCTCTTCTTTCTTCCGTACTTTATCCCAAGCCAAATAAAATAAAAAGATCCCTTTAGACCACCAGAACTGATACCGCATATCAATAGAGATGGCAAACAGTTGAGCTTGAAACTTTTATTACTCAGATGATGTATTTTATAGCATACAGAGGTTCGGGATGTTCCATAAACAAAACTGAACTGTCATGAAGAATTATCCTCTCCTTTTCCTTAACAGTCTATTAAATGTTGAAAATCATGAAAGCCGGTGTCCTCGCTCCTTCTCCTTATTACTAATATCTATGTTTTCCCAGTTCAAGACTGTATTTTTTTTCCTTTTAAACCTTTTTAAAACAAAAGCACTTAAAAAAACCCAACAACAAATATGATAAATGATTAAATTAAATGTTTGTTTTCAAGTAAAATAAATACATTTTTGCAATTTTTTTAAAAAAATCATTATTAGCACAAGTCTGTATTCTAAAATAAAACCACTGCTTCATTCTGAGGGGTTTTTTTGACACAGGATTTTGATAGCTTAAATGTTAACTTGTTTTGAAGACCCCTAAACACATGGATGAAACATTACTGATTAGCTAGTTTTAAAAAAAAGTTAGCATTAAATAATAACAATACCAATAATAAAAACAGACATACATCCACAGGAGGGATAAGAACCAAGGCTGTAACGTTGGGCATATTTCTGGGAGGGTTTCACCCCATTGTGCAAACGACTGTAGTGAACATGGGCAAATCTGAAATTCTTGCTTTAGTACACAAATCACTTTAACTAATCTTTAGTCCATCAAAGACCGTGAGGCAAATGAAAATCCATGACTCTTCTGCTTTTTAACTCTCATGCACTAGGTTTTAGAAACTACAAGGACAGCCTCTTTGCTTTATAGGGCTGTGGGGAATTTTCTGACTCCGATGAGGATCTCAAACTAATGTGGCATATACAAAGCCACATTAGAGAATATTCCCACCTAAGGGAATATTTGTACATTAAGATTTTGTACTCATGCCCAGAAAATGCAAGGTAGTATAAAAGCAAAATAAAATCAGGTCAAACAAATTTTCTGATTCTTTGTGAAGGGCAGTGGAAGGAATTTCAAATTCCCTAAACGGACTCAACCTACTAACAACCAGAACATGTAGCTTCTGCTTCACTGCATCCTCAATTCAATGAAAAATTGCATAAAACCTTCTTTTGTCCTGATACGTTAAGCCCACCGAGACACAAAATTACCCTAATGTTAAAAAAAATCAATAAATTTGTTATAACACTTTTTGTTCCAGCCATAAAAACAAATGTTTACTTGTTTGTAAAAAACTCAAAATGGTATGTGGCTAAAGAGGCGGAAATCTGGGGGAGATTGGACAGTATCTATGCAAATACCTGCATGCAGAGTTATGCAGAAGTTGTACTGAATCACATCACTACCAGTCAGATTGATCACCTAAGCAGCCATTCTCAACAAGGGCCATATAGGGGCTCCTGGCACCTTTAAAAGGGGCCACAGACTGGAAACAATTATTCACACATCACCTTATAAGGTTCGTTACGCAACTTATACAACCCTGCTTTGGCCTATATTTCTTTTATACTGTATTTATGTTCGTTAACAACAACAACAAAAAAGAGTTAAGAATAGTTGATCTAAAGGATGCTTCTGAAAGTATTTGCACTAGCATAAACCCCCAGCATGAACCATTCCTTATAACTGCTTAGGTGACCATTGCAGAATGCTAACACTGTAGGTCTAATTTTGTGGGGATTCTCAATAAAATTTGATTTAGGGGACCTAAAATGATCTGATCTAGTGTGCAAAGGTTAATCAAGATAATCATACCCCATTAAATTCATTAGGCTCATTTAGACTGAGCTAGAGGACTCTCTTGCTACCATGTTCTGTCTAAGCTAAGGGCCACTGCCAATCTCCCCTTTGGAGGTAACCATTCAGGAAGTTCATTGGCTCCTCCATTTCCTCCTGCAGTTGAGGACTTCACACCACCCATGTAGCTGGTGAACTTTTATTGCTACATGCTGCCAACTGTACTGCATAGCAAACTACCTTTCCCAAGCCCACAGCCTTGCAGATGTGTGGACTACACCCACCACCATAGTGGACGGCATCAGGCTGAGGAAGGCAGATATAACCATGGGCAATGGTGTGGCAGCTAATTTTGAATCACAGGTTGCTTCTCATGACAGTCCAATAACCAAGCTGTTGAGGAGAGCCCCCCAAATGTGGGTAGCTATCCTGGTTCACAGCAACGATGCCAGCAGTCTTCATCTCGAGAAGGTCTGTTGTCGGTCAACGCAGGGATCTTCATCGCCCATTGAAGACCAACCCAACCCCCAAAACATTGCACTGCGAGAGAAATACACCACATGTGGCAGATGATGCCATCATCCTTGTGAAACAAAAGTCTTGGTGCTGTGACCTTGTGAGCTCATAATATATGATCCAGAATGATTACAACATAGTTTAAGACTCCCCACCCTTTCACATTTTCAAAGGTTTGAACAGTTTCTAATGCATGACGCAAGACAGACTAATTAAACTAAAACTTTGTCCAATCACGAATGGATTTTGAAAATGCCTCCACAGCATCTTTGGGAAGAGTGTGAAAAGAACTTTTTTTTTAACCTGTCCATGCGAACCCATATCCATATCAAACAAAAAAGATGGCTAAAGTCATTATAAAGTTTAGCTGAAGGGCAGTGGCTGTTCCTGAAAATGTACATGACAAACACCAAATATGCTGATTCACCTGAAACATTGCAGAGAACAACTTTGAGGACAGAAACAACAGGTGATTTCCATTCCAGATTAGCATTCAGAAGAAGAAACAAAAGACAAATTGCTGTAAGAATGCACCTTTCCCAAGGAAAGGTGTTACATCTAAGACCTACTAAAAGATTCATTAGCATTAAAAATATTAAAGGGGGGAAAAGAAGTATGAACTGTCCTCCCCACCTCCACAGCAACCCGATTATCCAATACTGTACTTCATTTTTGTTAGGATAAAGTAAAGGCCAAACACGTAGGTTTTCCTCTTCACCACTGTACATCTCTATCACTGGCCAGAATCCTATTGCTGATTTATGCCTGCATAATTATTAAATCTTAGTGGCAAACTGTCCCCCGTTAATTAGGTGTTGGTTGTGTTCCTAGACGCATACCCACAAATGTGACCGGTTTCTTGCTAATGAATACCCATCTGATGCCAAAGTTTATACAATTTCTCTAAAGCAAGTATAAATTGGCAGTAAGATTTTGGCCTCTACCTATTCAAAAACCTCTTGCTGAATTTTGTGACTCACTGAAGTGCAAGCTAGATATCAGGTCCAGAAACTGGCCATACAGAGAAGTGCACACTTGATTCTTAATGGCTGGAGTTTCTAGGAGTAAAGCCCAAGCTTAGATAACTCCAGCACCACATTCTGTCCCGACAACAGCTTTTCCTTGTTTCCATATAGGTCAGTAGTTGCCATTCACTTCATTAAGGAAATATGAACACCATCATTTCTGCTTTATGTTGCAGCAACGACAAAATATAGACACTGTTTCTCACAGTGGGCATAATCACTCCTGCCTACAGAGAACCTGTGGGGGAATGTCACTGTGTTTCTCTCCAGTGTGGAATTGCACACCTAGGCTCACTATAACACTATAACACACTGACCCTCAGTTCACACACTCCATACCTATCGTGATCGCAGGCATTTCATTTAAGTTCCTGCAAACACACCAGACCTTAATGGAAGAGCTCAATCTTTTACTTCTAAAGAAACAGAAGAGATGCCTTTTGAATAAAAACCATTGGGATTAAGTACTCTCAATTAGCTGGTTTCAATGAGCGTGTTCGGATCAAGTCTGTGTAAATATATGCAAAGTTACATAGCTCCTTAACCAAATGATCTAACATTCAAACAAGATGGGATTTAATCTTTGAGGGTAATAAATATTTCATTGTGGCATGCAAACAGTCAAATGTGTCCTTGGAGAAATGAGTTTGCATTACCATCCCTCTCCCCAGAATAAATCAAAACTGGGCCAAGCAAATCAGCTTGGTTGGGGAACATCCCATCAGGCATATCCTCACTGTTCCTTTTGGTGTGCCTGAACACTTCTATATCCCTTTGGATATACGGCGTTCCTAAGATGTCCCATGTTTAGACAAAGAGGTCCAAGAGTCCAGTTTCAGTTCACTTTCCAAATGGCAGAGAGGCTAAAAATTCTTAAGGCAAGAGGCTAAAATCTTTCCAAGAACATCTGATCCATGATGTTGGCATATGCTGGTCTGCTGGCTGCACATAGTTTCCTCTCCTCCTTCCCCATCTGGGCATCGCACGGTGATGTTTTCTGAAGGCTTTCCCAATCCATTCTCGAAGGCTTTCACGGCTGGGATCCAATGGTTGTTGTGGGTTTTCCGGGCTGTTTGTTTTTTGTTGTGGGTGTATTGTTGTGATATGGGGGAGAGATGATCTGTCACTGTCTTTTGTTAAAAGACCAGCTAACGACACCCATCAATCACACAATACACCTACAACAAAAAACACGCTGATCACCATAATCACCCAATCTCCTGAAAAGGACATAAGCTGATCCCACAGCTATAAATACAACTGTCCAAACAAACTGCACCAGAGCACAGACAGAGTTCTGACTCCTGTCCTCTGAAGATGCCGGCCACAGAGACTGGCAAAACATTAGGAAGAAAAACCTTAAGAACACAACCAAACAGCCCGGAAAACCTACAACAACCATCTTTACCAATCCAACTGGAACTTCAAATGTGCTGAATTGCTTGGGACACACAGAGTTAATCTTATAAGTGATCTCCTCCAGCCATAATTATAGAGCAGTTAGAAGAAAAATTGGGTTTTTTCCCCCAATGGGGACTAATTTTGAGCCAAAAACACTGCAGTGTTCTGTTGATCAAGGGCTTCATCCCTTGTTGCTTTGTGTGCTTCTGGTAAGTCAGACATGTATAACCACACGCATACAGGTATCTTTTAAATACTATCATGACTATCAGGAGTGGAAATGTATTTACATTTGGGATGGTGTGACTCATTCACAGAATAAATATGAACTGAATTAGGTCCTTAAATGGTTTTTTCAAAAGATGGATCAATACCAATGGAGCCTTGAAATAATGTTTAAAAGTAACAGCGTTGCTTATTAAAAGGCAAAAGCTTGAACCGCTTGATTGCTCAGTGGCTTGGTTATGGTTGGGAGTTCGATGCCCCATTGTACCTCCTTGACGGGGGCTGGACTGAATGATCCATAGGGTCCCTTCCACCTCCGCAGTTCTAAGATTATTATTATTATTAGTTCCACTGTACAGAGTAACACAACTGTTGTAAATCTCAGTGATAAAGAAGCTTCAAAAAGTTACTGCAGCTCTTATATGCTGAACAGTTACACTGGCATAAAAGCTCAAGTGAGTTGTTGTCGTTTAGTTGGGTCCAACTCTTTGTGACCCCATGGACCAGAACACGCCAGGCCCTCCTATCTTCCACTGCCTCCCGGAGTTGTGTCAAATTCATGTTGGTTGCTTCGATGACACTGTCCAAACATCTCATCCTCTGTCGTCCCCTTCTCCTCTTGCGCTCACACTTTCCCAACATCAAGGTCTTTTCCAAGGAGTCTTCTCTTCTCATGAGATGGCCAAAGTACTGGAGCCTCAGCTTCAGGATCTGTCCTTCCAGTGAGCACTCAGGGTTGATTTTCTTTAGAATTGATAGGTTTGTTCTCCTTGCAGTCCAGGGGACTCCCAAGAGTCTCCTCCAGCACCACAATTCAAAGGCATCAATTCTTCGGCGGTCTGCTTTCTTTATGGTCCAGCTCTCACTTCCATATATCGTCACTACAGGAAAAACCACAGCTTTCACTATTTGGACTTTTGTTGACAAGGTGATGTCCCTGCTTTTTAAGATGCTGTCAAGGTTTGTCATTGCTTTCCTCCCAAGAAGCAGGCGTCTTTTAATTTTGTGGCTGCTGTCTCCATCTGCAGTGATCATGGAGCCCAAGAAAGTAAAATCTGTCACTGCCTCCATATATTCCCCTTCCATTTCCCAGGAGGTGACGGGACCAGTGGCCATGATCTTAGTTTTTACACTTAGTTTTTACAAGTGGGTTACATCAGCACAAAAACTCAGTAAGATTTTGGCCACAAAGTTATTTTTGTGGATGATGGAAGTCAATGACATGTTACTAAGGTATTATCCACTGCCAGTGCTAACATCATTATGTTATGAAAAGAACAGAGTAACAACTAAGGTTGATATGTTAGCCATCTCACTTAATGATGCCAAGCTCTAGTTTAAATGTTTTGTTGAATGCCAACAGCTTACAGTTTTGCTAATATTTAGATTTCCATAACTGAATTGAGCAATCAGAATATCACATAAGATAAACAAGTCAGGGGTGTTAGGACAGGGCATTTTGGAGGTTGCTCATTTACAGAGTTGCCGTAAGTCAGAAGTGATTTGAGGGGGCAGAATAACAACTAAGTAGGAAGACACAAAACTGAAAGATGCGACATCAAAATTACAACCATGTAAGGACTGCAGACACAGCTGTCTCTAGATAATCCCAGATGTTGTCCAAAGGTCAACGGGAACTCCAGCACTGCACAGCAAAATAACGGGACTAAATCCATTAAGTCTGTGTATTTGGGACCACGGCTGCTACTCAAAAGCAATCTCTATTAAAGGCTAACTCTGACCAATGCTTTCATGGCTGACATTAGCAAAGCACTTTAACAGAATTACTGTCATGTGGATTGGATTGGTAGTCTTCATGCTCTAAGAAAATTGCAAGTGATGATGTAAAAATCTAGGGTTTTCAAAAGGCAGTGGAAGGGCATGCTGTTTTCCTGTCAGTCTCCCACCCCACCCCACAATACTTTTCACAGGTCAAACTGAAAACAGTGAATTCAATGCAGTGGGAATATTGTGAAAGAAGGATAACTGTCATAAAGCGGTCTGTCTAGACATTCGTTTGCTGCTATGTTTTATCTTTACACTCCAAGCTATGCAGCTGTTTTTGTTAAGGGGCCTGACAATGTTGGGTTTTCTGCAAGGGCAGTTATTTGGTGATGTTACCCTTGCTCTAGTTCAGTGGTTCTTAACCTTGGGTTACTCAGGTGTTTTTGGACTGCAACTCCCAGAAGCCTTCACCACCAGCTGTGCTGGCTGGGGTTTCTGGGAGTTGCAGTTCAAAAACATCTGAGTAACCCAAGGTTAAGAACCACTGCTCTAGTTGATGTGCTCTCCCTCTATTCCAGGGCTTGGAAAAAATTCATTTCTGGACTGCAATCCTCAGAAAGCCAAAGCAGCAGAGATTCTGGAAATTTCAGTCTAAAAAAAGGAAGCTTTTCCAGCTTTTCTTTGTTTGAAGTGGAGTTCCTCTCCATACAAAGTCACACGCTTCCCCTACTGTTGCCACGTAAGAGATTTTCTTATCTGCCTGGCCCAGAGAAAAAGCACACAAAACAGACCGGCTGAAACTTAAGGGCAGGCAAGAGGAAGAAAGTACTACTTTAACACAAAAGGTGTGATGAACCTATGGGACTCCTTGCAGAAAATGTGATGTCCATAAGCTTAGACATTTTTTTTTTTTAAAAAAAGAAAATTAGCATAGGTGGCTTGTAGCCAGAAGGGTCCATCTCTTCCCCTAAAATTCTGAAGTGAGGTGCCCCATGCTCAGTCAACAAGTTGCCTTGAGGATCAGTCAAATTCACAGAAAGGGAGACATCTATCAATGGCTGAAGCAAGGTTGGGCAACTGCGGCCCTCCAGATGTGGCTTAATTCCAGCTCTCTTGTTGGCTTGTTGACCAACAGTTGCAATGACACAAAGAGGGCCACATATTCCACAGCTGTGACCTACGTTCACTGACACTGTATCCTGCAATACACTTGCATGGGACAAAGAATAGAAGACCAGTTGTCTTCATGCCGTCTTCTTTGGTTATAGCCATAGCTTCCTTGGCTATAGTTTCACATCTCCCACACGGAGTTTATCAGTCAGAAACATAAGGATAACATGAGCCATTTACTAAAGTAATTGCAATCCTCTTTCACGATGCTTGTCGAGGTATCCCACTGTTACAGTTTGGGCTTTGCACAAACCACTTGTTTCCATGTCTGGTAAGTGGAATGAGACAGCAACATTTTCCTCACAGTATTTAAATTTGTAGTCCTCTGAACATGTGTTTTGCTCTGAATTTCTGATGGCACATTAAACAGCAATGCTGTTTGGCTGCATTTACTCTGTATGGAGAAGTCTGTTACATCAACCTTCTTTTCCTCCCATCCACGATGCTTACCAGAAACTCAAGATTCAGACCAAGATATATAAAATTATATACAATTGGGAGTAAATGGACAGAGAAAAACTTGTTCTCTCTCTTACACACACAACAAGAACTTCAGGTCATCCAGTAAAGCCGGTTTGGTGGTCAGATTAAAAGCAGAACTTCTTCATACAATTTGCAGTTGAACTATGAAATCAGCAGCTAGAAGCTGTAGGCACGGCCACCAACATGTATGTCTTTAGAAGGTGATCAAACAAGTGAGTAGAAAATAAGGATACCCAGCTTGGCAGCTATGCATTACTTCCAGGATCAGACTCTGAGCACCAGCTGCTAGGAAGCACAAGCAGACAGTCGCTGCTGTTGTCTTTGTGTTCTGGCACTAAAGGCAGGAATGGTGGCTCAACTGAATGAAGACCCAGTTGAGTTATCCTCATCTTCTGAGGGCCTTCAGCTATAGATGTAAGCTTCCGAAAGGTATCTGGTCAGCCGCTGTGTGAGAGACAATGTAGGGTGAAACAAGGTTTCGGTTGATTCAGTTGGGCTCCTCCTCAGGTTGTTTTGAGAGAGAAAAATCTGATGACTGAACAAAATCTAAAGGAACAAAATAACTGAGAAGGGCTTCCCTTTAATGACACATCTATTGCTTAAGGTGGGCTTCTTCCTCACTCCCCCCAAGCCCTCCTGTGGTTCCTTCACAAAAATTCTGCTTCATCTACCGAATGAGGCCATAAACACCAGTTTATTTGAAGCAGAGTACACACATTCTGTAGTTACTTCTCAGCTGGAATGTTTAGAAATGGTCTTCAGGATGTTCACTCTGACAGTGTTTCACAGTCCGTGAGCTGTGGTGGCGCTAAAGGCAGGAACTGAATGAAGACCGAGTTGAGTTATCCTCATCTTCTGAAGACCTTCAGCTATAGATGTAAGCCCTTGGGATGACCCTATCACAGACAGCATGGCAGGAGCAGAGCTTCTTCTGCTGCTGAATTTTACTGTGCAGATCTACACATTTACTTTTTTTTTATTCCATACATTTATACTCCACTGTTCTTTCATCATGGGACTCCTGTGACACGGAACCAGGATTACTGACAGGTATACTTTATATGCCACCACCCTAAGAACCAAACCTTGGAAATTTTACTTTTTCTGGAACTCCATTTTCAGATTTCCAGAGCTGCCATTTTATCAGTTCTGGTTGGTACTATTTCAAGCAATGCATGGTAGTTGGTAGCTGCAACTGATAATAAAAGATTGTCCTGCTTCCTCCCAATAGTCAGGATTGGTGCTATCTAATGCTTATTATCTCACTAAGGACAGATCCACTCAATAAGGACTGAGCTGATTTTAAAACAAAACTCTAGTTTGAAGAGATCTTCAGGAACTTTTCCTTCTTCCTTCAAGGCCATAAATTTATTTATTTATTTATTTATTTGATTTATATCCCGCCCATCAGGTCTGGTCGACCACTCTGGGCGGCTTCCAATAAGGTGTATAGGAAAACATACGAATTTTACAAACAGTCCATAAATGCCATTTCATCTCCATTTCACATGGAGAAATTATCCTTTTTAGGTAGTTTTTACAACAAGAATACAAACAGATTTCATAAAGTGATGGAAAAGACTAGGGACATGTTTCATTTCAGGTTCCAAGGCTCTGCAGTTTAACACTGTTTTTATATAAATAGAAGAGAAAAAAAATCATAGATATAAGAACCAAAATTCAGCTGCTAATCTCAATCAGAGTAAACTCCCAGAATCAAATAAATTTACACAAGTGTTGACTTCCAAGTCAGCCACTGTGTCAATAGGTCTACTGTAGAAAGGACTAGCAACAGTTTTTTTGGACCAAAATATCTTGCTGGCCAGGAGTTCTTTCTTTCTCCTGCCCCCGGTTCAAAACTTGAAATCCCCCATACATACAAATTGCCTTCTATTTCCCGGCATGTAAAGAACTATTTCAAGCCTTCATTCTCCATTTCCATCCGGCTCACACACAGCAGGACCAACTTCATTATTTAATTACAATTACAGGTCTGTATATGGGTGTGTTTACAAGGCCTAAGTAACAAAAAACATTATCCAAAAGGCTGGGCTGCTTTTAATTTAGCTGGCACCACAATCATCACTGAAATCAGCCACAGACTGATGGTTTCTGAAAGTAACTGGCACACTCTTGTCAACTCCACTTGCGTGACAACTTGTATGCACAATTAAGGCACATCCACATTTTGTGTCTGCGTGAGAAACTGTGTTGTGCATCACATGCATAACATGTGGTTAGGATGCACCCATGTCATTGCTTGGAAAAGTTCTTTTTCCCTAGGAAATTCTAGGAGCTGTCCAGCGTCCCTCTTCTTTCTTAAAACCCTTAGGCATTAGGTATCTGAGAGACCACATTAGGTCAAGGATCTTGGAAACACGGATACTTAAAGATTTTAACCCTTGTGTGAAGTTCTCTTGTTACATGTTTACTGTGACAAAGTGATATAACACTGGTGCATTTCACAACAGCCAACAGTGTATGGAATTATCCTTTCGTTATTCCGATTGCATTTAGGGTGTTAATTAGAACCCCCAGCAAGATGTTTATTGGCATTAATACTTGCAAAGTGTTTTCCTGGATTTTGTTTCCTTACTTCAAAACCCTCTGCAAACCTCAGAGCATCACATTAGCTTTGCTTTAAAAACCTCAACAGTAACATAGATAGAAATACTTACGTGGACAGAATAACCGAACGACAAAGAAAAGCCAAATACTCAGTGCGGTTTCTTTTCTTTTTTAGAAAGAGAGCAAAAAAAGAGACCTAGACTTCCCCCTCTGAATGTCTAATCTGGAATGGGTTTTCAGGGTACGAAGCAGCAAAGAGAGAGAGGGGGGGGATGTTGGTGGAGACAAAACCTCGAAGACAAGAGGAGCGGCAGAAAGTGGGTTGCGGGGGAGAGAAGACGGGGTCGTGCGTCTGCTTGACAAAAGCCATCAATTACCAGCGTCTGGTGTGGAACGTGTCGGCTTTTGTCCACCCGGCAAGACATCTGCCGTGGGCCACCTCCTGCCAGTTGGCCAACGTGAACCCTGGAGAATGTCATGAAAGCCATCCCCGCCGGCTTCTCTGACTTGCTATTCAGGTCTGCGGTGTTCTTTCTGAACCCAAACAATGACCTGGCGGGATGTGGAGCTGAATGAGCAATGAGTTTAATGGGGTGGGGTGGGGGGGGGAAGGACGGGGGGGGGAAACCTAAAACAAAACACAGCAGGGGAGAGAAGGGATGGCGACGGCACTTGAGGACATGGCTGAAAAGAAACATGCTTCGCCCCACGAACATATTCTTAAGCATGCTGGGGTTTGTCTTCTTAGGTATCTGACCATAAAAGGCCTCTCAGTCCCTCTTGTGTTTGCTGTAGCTCAGTTCCTTTCCAAACCCATTTCCCCACCCACCTTGCTCTCTGTCTTTTCTTTCTTGCTTATCCTTCCATTTTTGCTTTTTTGCTAAAGTGCGTGTCTTCTACCTCTCGACTCTCTATCATCCCTGCCTTCCTTCCTTGCTTCCAGCTTCCTCTCAGGCTGTCAGTTTCTGGATTGTCTTGTTGTAGTACTGTGTGATGGTGGGCGTCAGGGGGTTCCAATTGTTGGCGTGCAGCTCAATGACCTCCAGGAGGAGGGAGCGGGTCAGCATGGACTCCGAGGGGCACAGCATCTTGTCACGCGCGATTGCCAGAAGCTCCGTCATCAGCTCGGGCAGCTGCTCCTCTAGTAGCCGGCCGGTGCTTTGCAGCTGTCCAGGAAGAGGAAGAGAGGGAAGGGGTCAAAACCAGGCTGTCAAGAGTGCCAATCAAACTCCAATGCCACTTCTATTTTTCTTTCCCTCCACTACCGAGAGATAGAGAGGAATACCTATTCTCAACTCATCTTCCTCTGCAGATTTTTACATTTTATTGGTCTTTAAAGTAATACGCCATGTTGCTCAAATACATGATCAGGGTACCTTATAGTAAACAATGAAGAATATCGTTAAATCATCAATATGTTAAAATAAACTAAAAAGTAGCATTGCGATACCCAGATTAAACAAAACAATGAATATTACACTGTTTTTAAAAGGATGGGGGAAACAGAAATTTATTTGCCAGGCACTGGAAAGATGTATGAATGGACAGCCATCAAGGCTGTCTAAGACACAAATACAGGTTTGACGCTGGCCAAAAACCTGGAGCTTAATGTAGTCAGTTGCACGAGAGGAGGTCTGTTAATCAATGGGGATTTGGTGAGTCAATTCTTTCATACGTTCCATTGATCTGAATGAACCTACTCTAAGTGCAAATTACTTTAGCATAATATGTTACAGTTAGAGCTGGCCTATTTGAATCAATGGAGCTTAGGACTCACTAATTCCTAATTGACTAAATGGGCCTACTCTAGAATGCACAACTTTGCAACATGCAAACAATAAAAATTTGGAAGAGCAATCAAATCAATGTGTGATACTAGAATAAGCATGTGGTTTATTACATCTTAAACAGCATGATAAAATGAACAATCCACTCACATTGAGTGAGTTTTTGGGTATTTTTCTGACCCCATTAGAAATCCAATACACTGACAATTAGTAGTAGTCTTAGAGAATCCGTTACATTTACAGGTCTTTTTCCCCCAAACCCACTGAGAATTCCAATCCCATTGCAAGGCCAACCCACCGACAACCAACATTCATTAAATTCTGGTGTGCTGCCTCATGATCCATTTTCTCCCCTAACAGACTTTTGGGGCCAATTCCCTGCTTGCCATTTTTCCCCCCTGTAAAAATGCTCAGAACATGTGCAGTGACTAAACCTTGAAGACACTATTTAAAACAAAGCAAAAAAGGTTTCCTCGGGCGGAGGCGTGGAGGTGGCTGAGGAGTTGAACAACTTTTTTTGCTCGATTCGAGATCGATCAAACTGAAACTGTTCGTTTGCCATCATTTACTCAGCAGAGTCCCCCCTTCATTGTGAATGAGCAGGATGTGAGACAGACTATGAAAGTGGTTAACTCCAGAAAAGCAGCTGGACCCGACTTGATTCCTGGTCGGGTGGTAAAAGACTGTGCTGATCAGCTAGCTGGGATATGGACTGTAATTTTTAATCGATCCCTGACACTATGCGCAGTTCCCGTCTGTCTCAAGGCTTCCGTCATCGTTCCACTGCCTAAAAAGTTGCCTACAAACAGTCCGAATGACTACAGGCCGGTGGCACTAACTTCAATCTTAATGAAGTGCTTTGAGCAGTTAGTTCGGAAATATATTATCTCCTGCCTTCCTGATCCCTTTGATGGGCTTCAGTTTGCTTATAAAGAAAATAGATCAACCGAGGATGCGATCAATACTGTGCTTCATATGGCTTTATCCCACTTGGAAACACAAGGGAATTATGTAAGAATGCTGTTCGCGGACTTTAGCTCTGCTTTTAACACCATTATACCCCACAGATTAATAGACAAACTTAAAGATCTTGATTTTCCAGATTCTATCTGTCTGTGGATTTTGGATTTTTTAACAAATCGTCCACAAAGGGTTAAACTGAATGACTACATCTCTACTGACAAGATACTCAGCACTGGCACTCCACAAGGCTGTGTCCTTAGTCCACTACTGTTCTCCATTTATTCATCGGATTGCACCAATAACCATCCCAGTAATAGGATTATCAAATTTGCAGACGATACTACACTAGTAGGACTTATCTCTGGGGATGATGAGTATGCGTATCGGGACGAGGTATTACAGCTATCCCGCTGGTGCAAAAAAAACAATCTTTTATTTAACATCCAAAAAACCAAGGAATTCATAGTGGACTATAGGAAAAAAAGAACAGACATTCAGCCACTGTATATAGATGGAGTTTGTGTGGAACAGGTGGTTGAATATAAGTTTCTTGGGACTATCATAACAAATGACCTGACTTGGAGTGCAAACACCGCTGCGTTAATCAGGAAGGCACAACAACGGTTGTATTTTCTAAGGATTCTTAGAAAGCAACAATTGACTGAGAGTTTGTTGATCACCTTCTATCGGAGTTCGATTGAGAGCATATTATCCTACTGTCTCTGTGTATGGTTCACGAGCTGCACAGTGGCAGAGAAAAAGGCAATTCAAAGGGTGATTAAAACGGCCCAAAACATCATTGGCTGTTCACTCCCCTCTTTGGAAGAATTGTATAAGAACAGATGTAAGAGGAAGATATCTAACATACTGAAAGACTCCTCTCATCCGGGACATCAGCTCTTTAAATTATTACCATCAGGAAGGAGATTCAGGGTACTGAAAGCAAGGACAAGCAGATTCAAGAACAGTTTTTACCCAAGTGCAGTATTGAGTTTAAATGCGGGGCCATAGGTTTTTGGTGGAATTTAAATTGCTGAGAGAAAACGGGGTATCTATATTTGGATGGTGAAAGTTGTGTATATTTTAACTTTTTTTGTAGTGTTGTCCAGTTTTACTTTGGGGAAGAGCACCTCATTTCGTTGCACCCACTTGTGAGCGCAATGACAAATAAATTTCTTATGTCTTATGTCTTATGTCTTAAAACTCTTTGGATGACAATGCTGTAGAATGTCTACCTCGTAGGTCTAGTTCTGTGCTGGTTTTGCAATAAAACGTGACTCTGGGGGAGCAAAATCTTCACTAGAAGTTACACCAAGTTGGTAGCACTTTAATGGCCTTGGCCCTACCCTACAGACTCCTGGGATTTCTAGTTTGGTGAAGTATTTAAAATTCTGTAGTAGAGATGTGCCATTTAGATTTTATAAGAAATCTCCATTATAGAAGGTCTAACCTGACAGACCTACAATGACAGACTCTTCAATAGGGCTCACCTGGAGAAAGGTGTCGTTTGAAGGCTTCAAGACAAGGAAGTTTACCCATTGCTTGCCGGGAGACTCCTAGGCCTTTCTCCAGATGAGCCACATTTAGGTGTCTACAAGTGTGGGTCTGTCAGGTGGAGCTCCCAGAATGGAGAATTCTGTGAATTGAAGTCCAATTAATCATAATGGCACATCTCTATACTGAGGGTTCATCATTGAGCACTAAAGGTATGGTTCTCAACTGCTGCCTAACTAGACTTTCAGCTCCTTGAAACCCTGGGCCACCCACTTTGTTGGCTTAGCCTTCTGGGAGATGAAACTGAAAACATCTGGTGAACCAAAGGTCGAAAACCATTGCACTAGGGGTGTCTAGAACCAGGATGCAAATCTCAAGGTCTTTCCAGATGGCACCAGGAACATTAAACTGGTGTTCAGCTGGTATAACTGCATAATGCAGATGCTCCCCTGGCTTCCTTGCTCCAGTGGTGATTAGAGGCAATACCGTTCTATGGAGGTATTTCAAGATTCTGGTTTCTACTTCTGTGAAGCAATATAGATTCTCACCATGAGGACTGTGTGGCTCTTTAAGCAAACAACCTTTTGCATAGGCTGAGAAAGGCAGAAAGAGATGGTGTGTCTTTTTGTACTGCCAAGTTGGAACCATCTTATAGAGAACCTAGTAGGGCTTTCAAGTTAAGTGAGATATTTAAGGGGTGGTTTTACCAGTTCCACTCCCCTGATCAGTTTCCATGGCTTAGCAGGGATTTGAACCCTGTTCTCCAGCATCCTAGTCCATCACTCTATCCGCTACACCACACTGGGAATTCACAAAGAGATTAGGCAGAAGTATTTTAGTATTCCTACCTCCATTGAACAGCAAAGGACAGCATCTTCCTTAATGTCCTGAGATTGCAACAACTGCAGAACAAGGCAAAATAAAAACAAAGAGACCTCATTTAAGAAATCTTGGGGTGTTTTTATGTTGTTGTTGTTGTTGTTGTTGTTACTAGAAATCTTTCCCACCTTGCTTTTTTAAATTCTAATTCATGGGATAGGAAACCCAATGCCTTCCTAGGGATAGGAAACTCAATGCAGGCTACAATTCCTGACCTTTAGACATGGTGACTAAGCCTTACAGGACTTGTCGTTGAAATAATTTAGAAGGAACCAGTTTTGTCTGTACCACAGTACATAGGATTTCAGCCTACGTTTCTTACCTCTGCTTTAACTGTAGGACCAATTAAACTTTTTTCAAAAATGTCATAATTTATGCATTTTGCAGGATATACTTGTGAAAAGACCTGAGCTAGGAAAAAGATCAGACCTAAGCCAGGATTTAGGGAGTCAGTCCATGTTGAATGGAATGTTTTCAAGCTTTAGAAAACACAACCTTTTAATGAGCGTTCCCTTCAAAGAAGGATGCCGTTTCTAAAACAACTTGAGTTCATCAACTAAATACGACACATTTACTGTACAGTGCTCTCCCTTTCATTTCATTTTGTTATAAGGCCATAATGTGGGTTTATAATGGATGAAAAAAAGAGGATTTATATACTTGATTCAAATAAAATAATAAATAAATAACTTTTTCTGGGTGCTTACGTCCTTTGTGCTATGTCCTATTTTCTTTCTTTGAAGTACTGCACTGTTGTTACAGCACTGAATGGGTGGGATTAACCACACTGCTATAGCTTTCCAAGAATGGAAGCAATATGAATGGAAAAAAACGTTAAACAAAATACAGATGAGACTGAAATGACTCCAGGGACAACGTCGCCTGCGGCTACATCACAGTCAAACTCTCTGTCTTTAAGACTAAACAGGCAAGCAAGAGGGATGGAGCAAAGCTTCTGCTGCGTATTCCTTTGTTGTTTCTTGCAGATTTGGGCGAGGAGCCCTAGCAGTTCAATCTCATGGCAACGATGGCATGACCATTAGCTAACAAAATGCCTGCCCTTATTGCAAATGAGAATGGAGCCTTGTCTCTCACACAATCTGGATGGCGGCATCTTTGTACACAATGCACACAGAAAAATGGTACCTTCTCAGGAAGACCTTCTCAAGTGGAGGCTGGAAGCACGCATTGACAAGGGAGGCCTTTCCTTATTATAGCTTAGAAACACGTTTTTTTTCCTGACTACAACTTCCAGAATAACTAGCTAGGGATGGGAGAATCTGGGACTTGCAGTCCAAACAAGTAACTTCTCCAAGCTTTGCTCGTAGCACAGCCATAACCTGTGCAGTTAATACTTGATTCTTTGCAGGAGTGAACAGTGTCGTTCTCTTTGAAAAGGTCAAGATGTCTTTGAGCACTTTATGGGGTGAAATCTAGCATTTTCCTTTGTCACCCCAGGGTTTTGTTTTTGTTTATTTGTTTGTTTGGTAACAATGTGGGTGGCATTTTTTTTTGCTCTGGAACAGTCTTGTCAATTATTAGAGGAGTCTCATGGTGCTGTAGTTAAACTGCACTATTGCAGTCAAAACTCTGCTCATGAACTGGGTCAATCCCAGGTAGCCGGCTCAAGGTTGACTCAACCTTGCATCTTTTTGAGGTTGGTAAACTGAGTACCTGGCTTGCTGGGGTGGTGGTGGAAATGTGTAGCCTGCATAATTAAATTGTAAATCACCCAGAGAAAGTACTTTAAGCACTATGGGGTACTATATAAGCAGCACACTTTGCATAATGGCCATTTTTTTGGACGTTCCAAAGCTCCATATGCTTTCTCTGATAGAACTTTGGGACATTCAATGAAACCAGGAGGAAGTTTGGTTAGACGAAAGGAAGCATTTCTTCACATGGCATGTGATGAGCAAATGATGCTCTAATACAAGATTAGAGCCGAGAAAGTTACTTTTTTTTTTAGACTGCCAGAGTTCCACCAGTATCCATGCCGGTTATGGGACTGTACGACTTATAGTACTTTGCCAAGTTCTGCAGAACACATGGTGACTGGCCGACTCAGAGGATGTTAAAAGGAGCTGAGACCAATTCGAATTAACACAGACAAGTCTGGATGTGGTTAGAGCAGGAGTGGGCAACCTTCTGAGGTTCAGGGGCCGCATCCGCTCACCTTAGAGCAGTGATTCTTAACCTTTGTTACTCAGATGTTTTTGAACTACAACTCCCAGAAACCCCAGTCAGCACAGCTGGTGGTGAAAGCTTCTGGGAGTTGCAGTCCAAAACACCTGAGTAACTCAAGGTTAAGAACCAGTGCCTTAGAGGATCATACACCCTCCTTTTCTTCCTCACAAATTATTTTTATTTATTTATTTAAAATATTTTCATCCCACCCTTTTCCTTAAGAAGGACCCAAAGCAGTTTACTTCGTTAAAAGACTAAAAACAGTTACGTGTACAAATATTAAAAACGATCATACAAATGCCACACTAAAAAAAATGGTAAACAAAAGCAACACCAAAACCACTTCGAAGCAGGAAGGCACAACCATCCATTAAAAAAAAAAAAACATGGCTCAGGCAGCCAGTATCAGAGGGAAAAGCTTGTCTGGAGAGAAAGGTCTTTGCCTGCTTGCGGAAGGACAGCCAAGACGGGGCCAAGCTGGCGTCCAGTGGGAGGGAGTTCCAGAGCCTGGGAGCAGCCACAGAGAAGGCCCTCCGCTGTGTTCCCACCAAGCATGCCTGTGAGGGTGGTGGGATCAAAAGGCCTCTCTTGATGGTCTTAACAACCTGGCAGGCTCACAAAGGGAGACACAATCCTTGAAATACCTTGGATTCAAGCAGTTTAGGGCTTTGTACGATTTTTCACAAGGTATGTGATGAACAAATGACATTCTGCTACAAGATTCCTTGCATCATGAGTGCTTCAGAACATGGGAAACTAGCCCTTGACATACTCAAAGTTTTTGTCAAAACCATTGTTGTAGGCTGTGATGACATTGAGGATGCATCTAGAGCCCTGGACATAATAAATAAATAAACTGTGAGGGGGAAAAAAGGAAGACTTTTTTTCCAGGAGTGGGTATGATCCTCTTAAAGTTCAGATGTGACTGATTGTGACATCTGAGGGCACCACCTCTCGGCCAGACAAACTTTAGACAGTACAAGTTATCACGTCATGCAACATATGCGGCCAAAAAAACAACGGGAATGATTCTGTACCTCCCTGAGGCAGGTATAAATGGGGCAGACTAGGACTCGGAAGGGCTCCCCGGTGCTGCTTCTCATGGTGCCGAATACCTCACAGAGGAAGGTGATGAAGCCGAGCCAGCGCTCCACGTCGCTCTGTTGCAGTTCTTCCCTCATGGTGAAGTCTTTCTGCAAAAGAGTGAGAACAAAAAAAAAGGACAGGCCACGAAAGGCCATCAGATGGAGGGGAAAGGAACAACACGCCTGGGGTCAGCATGGAGGCATGAGAGCAGTTTAGGAAGCAGTTTGGCAGCAGTTAAGGAAAGAAAAGAGGAAAGGTATGATGGACATAACAGTGAAACATGATCAGCAACAGTTAGTTCTTGACCAGTGGCTATCACCCTAGACTCTGCTTTGGTTTCTTAGTTTACATGGCAGTCAAAGACAGGATCTAAGGAACTGGTTTGAGAAGGCTTGGAGACTCAAGGCGTGCAGACAGGTTATGATGAATTTTGCCTACTGGCAGCAGAACGTATCATAACTATACATTTTAGCTGATTAATAAAGATGGCTAAAGGGTCCCTTCTGGCGCAGTAACCCAGTGGCTACCAGGAAGGCAAAATAAAAAATGGAATATCACACAATTGGTTCTTGCAGACCCTCTCCTACAGTACAAGGGCCTTAAGAGCAAACGTCGTGGAGATCTAAAAGGGGTGTTTGGCTGCAAACCAAATTCTACATCAGTTTTATGCTGTTGTGAGCCACAAGTACGGCACTGGCAACTGCGGTAGACAGAACGTTGCTCACAACTTGTGTAAAAAGAGAGTGCAACATTTTCAAAGCGGTAGTTCTGTTTCAACACAGAAGACAAAGACAAAATGAAAAAAAAAACCCAGAATTTGTGACATCTTTAAGACTTAACAGACTGATGTGAGTGTGTGTTCTTCTGGATTACGATCCACTTCTTCAGACACTTAAGATTTATAGACACAGGGCACATGGTTGTGGGGAAAGGACCAAGAGGAGATTAAATTGCTAATGAATTTTCGAAGTGATTATTATATAAGCATACTGCCAGTAGAGAGGGTGATTAGCTAATGCAAAGCATCTGTCAGCTACGTAATACACACAGTGGTTAGGCCTTTTTTTCTCTGAAGCCCTGAACCTGCTTTCAGGAAACAGCTGAGGCCAGAGTATTGGAAAAGACAACAACTTTTTGGCTATACACAAGACTGTAGAGAGTCCCATGTACTACGCCTATATAAAATCACCTATAGAGAGTGCAGGTGATTTGGGTGTTCTCAAGAAAAACTTAAGATAATCATCTGGCAGATACACTTTGATTGTAGTCCTGCACTGAGTAGGGGGGGTGGACTTGATGGCCTTGTAGGCCCCTTCCAACTTCACTTTGATTCTATGAATCTTCTCTACCCTCTGGATATGTCATTGTCATGCTTGGTCTGGGAAAAATAGTAGGCGGATGTAGCATGCTACAACACATTGTGGGTACTGATCTTTGACACAGATCTGGAGGCAATTTGACCATGTTGTATGCTTCATTCGAGAGTCACTGTGAAAGCTGTTATGTCAAAAGAGAACCAAACTGGAACAAAATTTTGACATAGGTTTGGAAAAGATGCAAGATTGGATTCTTCCGATGAGTGGTCAAATACAACAGCAGTTCACAATTCATTTTCGTGTCTTATTGTTCTCTGAAGGTACTCAATTACAAAGAAAGACCTTTTCCAAGCTCTGTGTAAAACACAGAGCGTGTTGATTACCTCGACTGTTCTGGCCCTCGTGCCATGCTTCGGCTGAGCCGGCTCCTTTTATTAAAATACCACCAACATGTTTATTAATTCATATATTTATTTGTTTCCCATTTTCTTTCTTTCTTTCTTTCTTTCTTTCTTTCTTTCTTTCAAGAAATTTCACTGGTTCCTAATACACTCCAAATGAAAGCTACTGGTGTTGAAGAACCTAACCGCCACCAGCTTTCAATATTAATTGGAGAGGCGAAGGTGGCCTAAGAGTGTCTTTGGCCAAAAGATAATGAATAGGACAGAATCATCATCATCTTCATCATCTTAGAACTGCATTGCTGGAAGGAACTCTATGGACAGTTGAATTCAAACTCCCAACCTCAGAGACCTAAGCCAATGAGCAGTAGAGTATGGCCATTTATTTCCCTAACTCTCATTAGCTGATTTACATACAATCCTAGAATAATTAGAGCTGGAAGAGGTCTATAAAAAGATGTTAAAAAGTAATGAAGTCAAAACAGGCAACGCAACAAGTTACTAATATTTAATTGTAGTGTTAATATGTTACAGTGCACGTATGTCTGCCATTTTTAATGAGTTACAGGATGAATTGCTTTTTAGACACTGTACAGATATAATCCAGGACTCCAATCCTACAATTACAGAAGGCAATGATTTAACTTGCAGCAGCTTCTCACCGCTAAGCAAAGAGTTATCACTTGAATTCCGTTGCATGCAGTAGGCAGTGGGTTGGTGTCAACCCGAAAATTCGAGCAAGGACTCATTAATTGTCAGTAAGAAGCCAATGTGATTTACACCATCTGCCTTCTGTAGGAGTTACTCTGCAACAGGATTTGGGCTGATACATTTGTATCAAGATATAGAAGAGCTACGGCTCTAACTATATACAGTGGTGCCTCGCTTAACGTTTGCTTCGTTTAACGTTTTTTTCGCTTAACGTTTATTTTTTCAGAGGCAGATTGTGCTTCGTATAACGTTTTTCCCTATGGGCGATTTTCGCATAGCGTTTTTGGGACCATGCTTCGCTTAACGTTTTTGGTTTTAGGTCCCCTGCTTCGCTTAACGTTTTTTTTGTTTTCAATTTAAAAAGTGTCTTAGAAGGGTCCAAAACGGTTCTAAATGCTTGGATTCGTTAGAGGACCCCTTAAGTCATGTGCAACCCTGATTTGGCTTTGATCTGACGTTTCGTTAATTTTTTGTGAATTTTTGTTTTTTGGCCCATAGGAACCAATGGACCTGTCAAAATCTGACAGCTCCATGCTTTCCTATGGGGGAGAAAACAATTTACAAAAAATTAACGAAAGTTCAGATCAAAGCCAAATCAGGTTTGCACACAACTTAGGGGGTCCTCTAACGAACCCAAGAATTTAGAACAGTTGCTGAGTCTTCATTATTTTTTTGTGAATTTTTTCTTCCCCCATAAGAAATAATGGAGCTGTCAGATTTTGACAGCTGTCAAAAGTTGGGGGAAAAAATTCACCATTAATTAACGAAAAGTCAGATCAAAGCCAAATTAACTTTTGCATCCGTTTTAGAGGGTGCAGAAGCTAATCCAAGCATTTAAACCCATTTTTGACCCTTTTATGACACACTTAATTTTGCAAAAATTGACTTCGCAAAGCCATTGAAACCTATTGAGTCAGCTACAATACATTCCAATGGAGGATACATTGTATCGTTTAACAATGTTTCCTATGGGTTTTTTCGCTTAAGGACGGCAATCCGTGCCTATTGGAACGGATTAACCGGTTTCCAATGCATCTCTATGGGAAATGGTGTTTCACATAAAGTTTTTTTCGCATAAGGTTTTTTTTTTTGGAACCAATTAAAAACGTTATGCGAGGCACCACTGTATTTAAATCTTCCATTGGAAAGGAAGGGGATTTAGAAATGCTTAACTTAGAATGGATGGTACTCTTGCTTTAGGGTATTTTTAAAAACCTCTTTCAGATGACAAGCCCATGTGCCATAAATTTCAAGAAACCTAACCTTTAAAAACAACCAGGTCAGTCACTCCTGGCAGTCTTTTCATCTTACCTAACAAATTCTGAGAGACTTTAATGTTTTGACTACAGCCAGAGGAATGGGTTCGGAGCCAGTGAAAAAGCTCCGAACACAAAGTAGACCTCTCCATATTTATCACTGGCAGTACGCTGCCCCTGGCAGTAAGTACTTCACGCTGGGCTCCTTGAAAGCTGCTGTGAGGTTGCTCAGCACTAAGAATATGTGAACTCTCTTAACACAACAGCGATCCTTGCTCCCTTTTATTTTAAGCTCTCCTCTACGCCAGGAAATTCCTTTGGAGAAAGGACTCTCAGTCATCGAGTTAAACACCCCATTTATCTCAATGACTGAAAAGCATTTAAAAGTAAACCAGACAATGAGCTTTGAGAAAATATGCACAGATATATAAATGTGTATGGGATGCTGAGACAGTAGATAAGCAGAAGTTTTTCTTGGTGTCTTGTAATACCGGGGTCCCCAACCTCCAGTTCTGTGGCCTGGTGCCAGTCTGTGACCTTGGCAGGACTGGGCCACGGAGACAGATCTCCTGCTCTCCGCACGCACTCCCCCCACACCCATGGGTGCCCCCCCAGCGAGCGCACACCACCCCCAACCGATCCGCGGTTTGGAAAAGGTTGGGGACCACTATTGTAATATACTGAAGCTAGGGTCCTCTAGTAAAAGCTGAATAGTGGGAATTTCAGAATAAATAAAAGAAAGTACTTTTGCACATAGCACACTTAAATTGTACAATTTGTTAAATGGTGCAATCTGAAGCCTCAAGATATAGCAGACAATTGGATATGTTCATAGCCATTACGGTTGCCAATGGAAAACATCAGGAGGTCTAGGCACTACATACATCCAGTGGCTGAAATCCTATTGTGCAGCGCTGTGTTCCCAATAGTTATGATGTCATCACCAGTGGCCAATTGCCACTGACTGAAGACAATTTCAGGGTGCATGTGACTCATTCATAATGCACTGAAGTCACATGCAGCCCAAAACTGCCAAAGGAAACCTTTCATCAGGGGCAATTTGCTCCTGTTGCTACTGTCCTTACCCTTAAGCACCCTTAAGCGTCACTTTTATCTCACACACAAAAAAACCTCTACCCTCTATTGTGATTTTCCCACTCACTGTTTCTTGCCACTATTTCCAGTCTCACACACCGTACATCCTAATGATGTTTCCAGAAGTTGGCAGGAACATGTGACAAATCACAACATTTTGGTCACTGCAAGCCACATGGCGAACAGCTGTCAATTATTCTTCCTATGGAATTATTACAATGTGGGAAGAAGAAGTAACAAGAAATTCAAGATATTTGTGTTTCTCGTTGAACCGTAAAATTTTTTAACACAGAATCTTTGCATTTCTTCCACCCTGTGCCGAGATGCGAAAAACTGCCTTTGCGACAGGGAATGGATTCCTTGGACTTTCTTTACTACGAGGATCCTCATACAGTGGTGCCTCACTTAACGACGATAATCCATTCCAGGAAAATCGCAGTTAAGCGAAAACATCGTAAAATGAAATAAAAAACCCCATTGAAAAACATTGAAACCCGTTCAGTGCTTTCCAATGGGGTAAAAACTTATCGTCCAGCGAAGATCCTCCATGCAGTGGCCATTTTTGCTGCCTGTATAGCGAGGAATCCATCCCTAAACACAGCGGGGAGCCATTTTAATTACCCAGTGGCCATTTTGAAACCGCCAATCAGCTGTTCTAAAAACATCGTTTTGTGAAGAATCGGTTCCCGAAGCAGGGAACCGATCACCGTAAAGCGAAATTCCCCCATTTAGACCATCATTTTGCAATCACAATTGCAGTCGCAAAAAGATTGTCGTAAAGCAGATTCATCGTAATGCGGGGCAATCATAAAGCGAGGCACCACTGTATTTGGTTGTTTCTAAAATGTATACTAAACCTGTGTCATCTGCAAGAGCTAAATATTTAGAAGGACTTAAGAAATGAAGGTGTCTAGTTAATATAACCTCTTAAAAGTAGAATTCTCTGCTGTTGACTCTGATGGTTGGGGGGTGTATTGGAATTATAGGAAGCTGGTAGCCTCAGTCCCCACAATGACAATCCAGAACCTAGATAGCAAGCATTTAATTAACCTAAAATAAATATTAGTGGCATGAACTGGTGACATCATCAATTTCTGCAGAGCAAAGTTACACCAATAGGATTTGGGTTATACTATGCTAGCTGAGGAATTCTGGAAGTTGTAGTATACTGGCCTGGGCGGGGGTGTGTGTGGTTTCCTGGAAGTTATAGTCCAAAGAAGTAATTTTTCCAAGCTCTGCAGAAGATGCAGCCATAGTATCTTAAATTTGGTGAGTTCCTTTCTCCATGGGAGTAAACAGCACCCAGTTATTTATATATGAGGATGCAAGAGGGTATCCACTGGGGTGGGTGGTTGCTGAATGTGGCCTTGTAGCACAGTGGTTAAACTGCAGTATTGCAATGAAGGCTCTGCTCATAACCTGGGCTCAGATAGCCAGCTCAAGGTTGACTCAACCTCCCTTCTGAGAGCAGTAAATTTATCCAGTTTGTGGAGAGCGGAGGCAATGTGTAGCTTGCATAATTAAACTGTAAACCACCCCGAGAGAACTATAAGCACTATGGGGTGATCTATCAGCAGCACATTTTGCTTTTGCTTTGCTCTGAATAATCCCCAACTAAACTTAACCACTCTAAATCAAGCCACTGGGAATTTAGCTTGCTTCTCTCTGCACTGCCTCATTCTGGAGTTCAGTTTCATGGGCCTGCCAGACTGTGGCAGAATGCTGGAAACTGGCTCTTATACTGTATATAGATGGACAGATATAGGTACCTATCAGCGGAAATTCAAGCATGTTATGAATTCATGCATGCAGAAATTTATTCACGGTGCTTATTAGCGTGGCTCCTTTAATGTACATTCTCTGTAGCCCTCCTGGCACGGGATAGCTTAGCCTGGCTCTGCAGTACAAAATACCTCTCGTTATAAATTTCTTCTCCCTTCCCCTGAAAGCCCCCCTTTAAACGCTTTGGAGAAGCGAACTGAAACTCTCAGAATGCCACTGAGACATGGATGTCTGGCAGTGTGAAAAGCCAGACGGCTGCCAGAAGTTAAGGAAATGCTCAGATGCTGCCAATGTGTGGCTGGAGGAAGTGGGTTCTGGGCGTGCCAGAGACTGGGGAAGTTATGCTTTTTTAAGAGTTCAACTCTCTACCACTCTGCAAGAGTTATAAACCGCCACCAAAGCTCTGCCTGCAAGCTCTTGCGGACGGCCTACATGAAAGCTGCCCAAAGTTCCTGGATGGTGATCCAAACTGCTAAAGCGCCGGTCTCACATGGACATGGTGACATGCTGGCAACACCATCTGGATGTGTTTTCAAGGCACTTTGTATTTATAGATGTGTGCCAGACAAAGAAACTAGGGAAGGCCAATGCTGCTCGCTCACAAATGCATAAACCTCTCTCGGCAACAGAATTTTCTTCATTGTGGGGCCATGATAATCCCCCTCCAGAGGAACCAGTGGCCTAATTCACTCAAATAGCAGGCAGATTTGTTCCTAAATCACACCACAACAGAATAGAGGCCGAGGAACTGCAGGGCTAAAGGCTTCTGCACCGAACATTATGCTGAATGTTCGGCTTGTAGTGATAACTTTAAAGTAATCACAGGGGTGGGTGAATGGAATCTTAACCATGAAATGCAGCACATGGGTATACAGGGGGTTCACCTCTCCCCTTCCCTGCTATGTATGGAACTAACATCCCATAACCCCCTACCCAAAATGCTTAGCAATTTTTTTTTCTCCATGGTACCACAGTACAAAATTCTGGGTGATCTTGGGTTAGTCATCATCACCTCTCAGCCTAACCTACATCATAGGTGATTAAAGAAGAGAGAGAGAAGGGAATTATGGTGCTCTCGGCTCCGGGGAGGGGGGGGATGACGACTATAAATCTAACAACGGAAGAGGCAAAGGGATAAAACTGGACATTAGAGATCACATATTATTAGCAGTTGAAATCTAGTGTGTTTCAGTAGGGGTTCTGGAACCCTACTCATAGCTCATTACTTTCTCTAAGCGGTGGAGCCTGTGTGTAGGGAACATGGTTAGGCCTTCTGACCGTTGGCATACAGAAAAAAAAATCACCAAAGCACGGACGATGTTGGGACACTCTCTGGGTTGAAAAGCCGACCAAGCTACCCATTCCTGAGATGCTAAGATACTGAGCAACCAAAGAATATTAAGAAGCAAAGTCTGTTGCTGTTGCCGTCTTCCTGTGAACATCTGTTTCTTTTTTTTTCTTTTTCCTTAATTGGAAGGTTCACTCTTTGTGTGCAAAAGGCCCGAGAAAACTATTAAACCGTCTGCCTGCCAGAAGTCTCCGGAGCAAGCTGGCTATCGCTATTTATCTATTACATGCGCTCTCCCCTCCCTTTAAAGCGCCTCTCTCTCTCTTTAAGGCGCACTGGCTTGAGACATCTTCCTTATAAGGGTGAGGAGCCGAAGAGTCTAGTGGGTGCATTCAGGTCAGCAAAAACAGAGAGCCTGAGTTAAGTGTCTCTCTCTCTCTCTCTGTGCGCACTGGCATTTCCCTTTGCAACCTTTCCGGCAGTCACTAGTCCTTCAGAGAAGAGATACAACCTGGACGGGAAATGCGCACGATGAACACCCTGACGGAGCAAATCCACAGAAGTCAACCCCCATCTGCAGCAGCAACAGAAAAGAGTGGTTGCAACTTTTTTTTTAAAGAAACAACTCAGGATGTAACTTTTCCAGAATCGTTCTGAAGAACCCCGCTTCCTACCTCCCTCTCAAACGGCCCCATCAAACTCCTGCCCTCCTTACTGCTTCTGAGTTAATTTAAAACCTGATTTTCCGTTTCTGCGCCTTTCATTTCAACCCAAGCCAATCTTCTCTCTCCCCACTAGAAAGCCATAACAATCACATGGACATTCATGTTACATAATTAAGAATAATACCAAGCAGTTATGGAAGTTCTTTTCAGGAAAGAACTGAACGTGTCTTATCTAAACAATTCTAAAAACAATTGTGTGAAGGAGGCCCACATAGTGCCATTCTTCATCTGGTGGGGGGGGGTGGAGGCAAAAGGATAAACTGGACATCACAGCTCACCTATTAAAGCTGAAATCCACTGTTTTTCAGAGAAGTAATCCCTGCAAACCAACATGACCGAGCAATCATACTTGCAAATGAAGCTTATGCTTGCCTTCTGATGACCAATCGCAGCAGGGGCTCATTCCACCCTGCGATGAATTCATACTTAAAGTTTAAGACCACTTCAGGGAATTCCCACTTTATCAGTCTGAAATGTCTGTTATATACCTCGTGGTTTAAAATGCAGGAGTCAGGCTACCCACTAGATTTGTAAAATTTGCAATCACTTTTTGTCAGTTCTGACAGAAACTAAATTAATTTGGTAGTGATGATACTGATTTCTTGACTGAAGTCTCGGATCATCTACAGCAGTGTTCCCCAACCTTGGGCCTCCAGATGTTCTTGGACTACAACTCCCAGAAGCCTTCACCACCACCTCTACTGGCTAGAATTTCTGGGAGATGAAGTCCAAGAACATCTGGAGGCCCAAGGTTGGGGACCACTGATTCTACAGGCTTTCAACTAGCAATCATAAAAAAAAAATTACTATGACAAGTATTTCTATGAGGAATTGGATTTTTTGATTTCTTGGGAACTGACTTACACATACCTTATAGATACCTAAATATGAATCACCTGGGAGAAAATGCCTTAATTGGAAGGCTTTGAGACTTAGCTTGGTCTAACTCTACCCAGCTTCCTGTTCAGAAAGAAAGCTCCCAGTTTGCATTGAGGTGGGAACAGAAAGCTTGAGCAAAGCTTGGCCTTAGCGAAGTCTTCCAGTTTAGGCCTTTGCTCCCTTAAAAACACAGTTTGTTTATTTAAAAATATTTCTACTCCGCCTTTCTCTTTAAAAATGACCCAAGGTGGGTTACATCACTGAAGAACAATATTTGAAGCTGCAAACAACGTGTATACAACGGTGGCTTACATCATTAAAAGACAATATTTAAAGCTAAGAACAACGGGTATAAAGAGACAGCTTACATCATTAAAAGACAATATTAAAACTGAAACATTAAGTATGCAAATATGAAAAAGGAACAAATAAATACCACTCTGAGAGAAAGTAAACGTAAGTATTACTAACAACTTAGTCAGAGCAGTACTAAATAATAACCCATCTAAGTCACTCATGTCGCCAGTCACAGAGATAAAGCTTGCCTTAAGAGAAAGGTCTTTGTCTGCTTGCAGAAGGACAGCAAAAATGGGACCAGTTGGGCCTCCTGTGGGAGGGAGTTCCAAAGCCTGGCAGCAGCAACAGAGAAGGCCGTCTCCTGATAAATGCAATTTCTGAACAGTGAGGTGCCTGTAACTCAGACAGAACTCTCAGAATGGGGAATTATGGGATTCATAGTCCAAGAAATCAGAAAATTCCATCTCTAATCAACACATACCACCCTGAACATAATGGGTCTGATTTTAGAAGTTACTTGTGGTAGGAGCTGGTCAGTCCTTGGATGGGAGACCACCAAAGTATACCTAGAAAAAGTCTTCCCTGAAGCCTGAAGAAGCTGTTGCCAGTCAGAGCAGACTATGCTGGGCTAGATAAACGAATGGTTTGACCCCATATAAGGCAGCTCTCTTATGTTCCTGTGAATGAAATTGGCATTTGATGAATAAGCCAGAGTAAACTCTGAACAGCATCAATGAAAGAAATTACACCGTTACACCAAATCTAGCTTCAAGGAAGCCAGTACTGTATAGGTGTAACTCATAGGTGTAATTCGAGAAGGCTGAAGGGAGCTATGATGGCACTTTTCAAATAGATGAAAGATAGTCATACAGGAGAATGGGCAACTAACTGAGCAGTGCAACAATGGAAATCATGTCCTTGGGAGGTGCTCCAGAGCTGGAAGCATTCAAGAGAAAATTGGTCAGCCATCTGTCAGATCTGCTTTGATTTGGATTCCTTCATTGAGCAGGGGGTTGGACTCAATGGCCTTAAGAGACCCCTTCCAACTCAATGTATTCAAAGCTTTTATGATTCTATATTATCTCAGCATTCTCATACCTTGTTCGAAGGCAGCTAGTGAGTTTTATGGCTAAGCAGGGATTTGAACTTGAGTCTCCCCTCTATCATGGAACTAGGCAGGCTGACTCTCAAATACAATATATTTATTTATATGCTGGCTAGCTCTAATGGAATCCAACTCTAATTTAGCACTGTTCTGGCACACAAGCCTTTGAGAACTGCTTATATTAGAAGGAGAGTGGGAGCAGTCTTTGACCTGTAAGTAAAAAAGAACATTTAACAGACTGGGCTTGCAATAGTTTCTGCCTGCCCTACAGATATCCCAGTTTCAACTAGAGTAGACCTACTGAAAGACTAGGAACTTGTTGAATTAACGATTACATAGGTCCCATCCATCCAATTAATGTACTATGAGTTGGAGACTCATAGTGGTCCCTCAAGCAAGAAGAGTATGTGCCTAATCATTTACTTATTTTATTTTTGTCTCACCTTTCTCCTTGACTGTACCGAAGGCAACCACAGTAAAAAAACAACACACACACAAAACACAACAGATTGCAAACAGAGTAGTGAACTGCTGGCACTCCAGATGTTCTGGACTACAGCTCCCAGAATTCCTGGCACGTACTGCCGAAGATAAAGGAATATGGGATTTGTAGTCCAAAATATCGGGAATATCAAAGATTCACCACCCTTGCACTGAAACAGTATTAAATGACTGATTGCATTAAAAACAGCAAAGAGTTAACAGTTTTAAAACCCTTCTAAGAAGACAATTAAAAAAAGTAGACCAACACCTACACATTCTTAACATGTCCCATTTTTTAGTCAAAGGTTAGTTTAAATAGATCTTTGCCTGCAAAAGAACAGCCAAAAGGGGGCTAGCCTAGCTCCCCTCGCCCATAGCCTGGGTGTAGCCACGGAGGAGGCTGTATCACATCTTCACCAAAATAGTCTTGATCAGACAAATCCTAGAAAAATGAATTATGCCTCGTAGGTTCAGGTTAAGACGATCTGTTTCACAGCTCTGTCTCCAGGACTGTCTAGCCATATGCCCCAGACAACCCACAAGCCAATGAATGGTGAGGGTTCTCCGTGCTCTAATAATGACAAAACAGCAAAATGTTGCTGAATACAGGAAACCCCAGCACGCTTCTAATAAATTCTAAGGCAATGAATAAGGCTGGCCACCACAAGCCATTATCTTCCATGGCCTAGTCCCATTTCGTAATCACTGGCTCCAATCTGATCCTAATCAGCAGATGATTTCGGGTTGAGATGTGCACACACTGTGTAGAAATTATACATCCAAACAATTCAAGTGGCACAAAGAGAACACTAGCTGAAAACAGATTAAGAAGTCATACCTACGCAATTGCAAGTAATTATGGGGAGCACCCCTCAGCTTGTTGTCCGTGGAAGAGATTGCTGAAGGGATCCCGGCTAAAGTGAACGATCCTTCTCTGCTTGAAACCCCAACGAGTACCGCCTGTCACAGCAGAAACTATTGGGATTGGAGGGTAAGTGGCTTGACTTGGAGCAAAGCAGCTTCCTATGACAGAAAACTGCTGATATGAAAAGATCTCCCTGGTTCATCTAGAGCAGTGGTTCTTAACCTTTTTGAAAGAAACGCCCCCTTGAGCCATTGAGGAAGTTATCATCGCCCCCCTCTTATTTCTTATTATGTCTTATTTATTTATTTATTTATTTATTTATTTATTTATTTGTTTGTTTATTTATTTAAGACACTTAAATCCAATGACCCCTGAAAACAAAATTCAATTCCAAGAAAATGAAATGCCCCCCAAAAGTAACATTTAATGATTTAGTTGCAAGCGAATTTTAAGACTCAAAAAGAAATATAAAAAGGGCATAAAATGCAGGAACTAGAAATTTCAAGATGAAAACTCTGAAACTAAATTAAGATAGGAGGAAAATATATATTCATGCACATTGTAAAAAGTCTGCAGCCATCTTCACAGGTTTGGCTTGCTCCAGCGCCCCCTACCGCCCCCCTTCTGCTCCAGCGCCCCTTTTCGTTCTACCGCCCCCCTGAAAAATGAAATCGCCCCCTGGGGGGCATTATCGCCCAGGTTAAGAACCACTGATCTAGAGAAGCGGTTCCCAAACTTGGACAATCCAGGTATTCTTGGACTACAACTCTAAGAACAAAAATTGCTGTTTACTCCCCAAAGGTCCTAAGGCTCTTAGGGGATCCCTTGCATTACGTAAAAGCAGGACAGTGTCTCTGTGTGTAGGACTTTAATATCTGAAAATCACCACTGCTGGGATGGTTTTACCCGTGGTGATGATTTACAGGAATCTTAAGACTTCCCCCTTTGCCTGTGGCTCCCCAACAGCTTCTCAACTGGGAATGGGATCCCACAGGAGCCTTAGGATCTTCAGGCAAGGAGGAACTGCAAACAGTTTAGTTCTGAAAAATCACCAGGGCTGATGATGTCATCAGTCTTACGCAGCATAACTGGGTGAACAGGATTTCAGACAATGAGTTCCATTAGCTAACTTTGCAAATTTAAATAGCAAAGGTACATGTGATATTTTTCTATTCTGCAAACGCGGGACTCAGATAACGTTACTTCTTTGGACTACTGTGCCCAGAATCCTCGGTGTTGGGGACCACTGGCTATGCTGCCTGGGAGCCATAGTCTAAAAAATGTAACTTTTACAAACTCTGTGGAAACTGGAGCAGCACTATGAAGCTTCCTGTCTCAGACATCCAGGCTTGCTCCTAAAGTCAATCGTGAAAGCGAGAAAGGAGCTGTATGTTTATGTGTGAGAGAACAAGTGACAGTATCTCCCTGTCACATGCATCCAAGTAGGTAGCTGACATCTCATCCGCCGGACTTTGCCAACAGCCCACATTCTTCACTTAAGCTTCACACTTGCAGGGCGTCCACTTTATAAGGCGAAGGTGCCGAGGAGTCTATGGGGAGCAGCCAAGTCTGGAAAGAGAGAGCGAGGGGAATCTAAAACTGTAGTAGGGCAATGGAGAGAGGGAGTGAAGGGGGGGAAGTGTCACGCTTGGGGGGAAGTGTCACGTACAAACTAGGGTCTCCCTTCTCTAACATGGCATTGGTCACCATCCTACCGGTAGCCCCAAATGAGATCAGACACCCTGAACTAATTTCTGAAGGATAAGTAAATCCAGTTGAGTAAATGGGTCCACTCCAGTTATGACTAGCAATAGGATACAGGAGGACAGTTCGTTAGTAAACTTAAAAAGACAGCCCCCACATCCTGCCTTTAACTAAATTGAAACACACCTTTAAAAAGATTTTGCCTGGCAACCTTTGCCATGTATTTTGGGGACATTCATTTATACTTTCTCTGCTCTATCTACAAATGACTGCTAGGTGACTGAAGAAGTGGTTTTTTTTTCCTCCCCATGAAAGCTTGCATCAATTGTTTCGTTTTGAGTGGTTTAATAAAAGTGTTGACATTCTTCTACACTGGTACTGTGTAATGAGCACACAGCTTCTTCTTCTTTTTGTAAAAAGGAAATTGCACCCAAGAAATGTCATGTAAGTAGCCCGTGTGGAAGAGCGCCTAAGGGCATAACGCTGGTTGGATCGCTGGATAGAGATTTTCTAGATCTGTAACAGAGATCTCTTGAAAGTACGTACATCAGGTACATCTGACTCCCAACAACCTGTTTAAAAACAGCACCAACAAAATGACTCATTTTTGCAGCTGAAATGAAAATGCTTGAAAAAGGCAAACCAGGAGTACATTTTTGTGCAAAGGGGGTACATACTCTTATTTTTTTTAAAAAAACAAACTTCTGATGCAGATAACCAGACTTTGGAAAAGTTTGGGAGACAAGCTGCCTTGCAGAGCTTGGACATTTTACTGTTTTGGACAAGAACTTCAAGAACCCCTCTGGCTACGTTGACTGGGGTGTTGGGGAATTGTAGTTTTAAAAAGTAACTTTTCCAGGCTCTGCTCCAAATAAATCTGAGTCATAAATTCTTGCAGGGGGCTCTGGCTGAGAGGGGTTCTGGTTTTTTAAAAGAAGACTTGTAAAGATGAATCCAGCACATGTCTATACATAAAAGTCATGTACAGTACTTATGCTTTGAACTTGCTGCTCTATATGCAAGTCCATTCAGAGGGAGGAAACATTTCACAGCTCAAAACCGGTATATACTTAGGGTTTTCCAGTTCTCATACCAAAGATGGATTGTTTTGCTCCAAATGACTGAATGCATTTCCATGGAAAATGAAGGGGGGAAAAAATTCGTCAATGCCAGGCCAGTTCCTGAGACACTAGCTTTCCATGTACAGGAACCTACTTCATATGGAGCAGGGGCTTTTGCAATCCTCTCAGCCCTCCCCCTGCCCTCCAAAGTGGTCCAACCCAAACACATATTTACCCCTCTCAGCAGCCTGGTAAAGTGAGCGAGTCGACAGAAAGCCCGGAGCCAGAGACATTTGAAGTGGTAGGACTTTGCAGAACAATTGCAGTGCACTTTTCTAAATTCTTTTGGTCATGAAATGACAGAGAGGAGAAAACACTGGAACTGTTTAGTCTGCAAAGCAGGAGGGCCTGACCTAGAAGCTGGGAACAGGCTGCTGCTTGGCGAAGGAATTTAAACCAACAATTTGTGCTTCTTTCTTCTCCATTCTGGCTTCTCCTTTGCCTCCTTCCTCCTCCCTCATTTCTGGAATAAGAGCTGAATAAGCCCTTACACCCCTTTGCCTTAGTCCTCTGGCATGGGGGAGATACTTGTATGAGCATCATCCAGGAGGTGCATGATTGGAAGCCAAATGGATACAGTATGCAGAAAGGAAGGCAGGCCTGAAAAAAACACTGAGCCATTGAGCCAAAAGCAAGTTACTAGTCATGTCCTACGGCCTACGAGAGTCTGGATGGGTACCTCGGAGGTAAACTCCTAAGACTACTTGGTGTTCCCCTCCTTCTCGGGAGGAAAGCGATGACAAACCTAGACAGCATCTTAAAAAGCAGAGACATCACCTTGCCAACAAAGGTCCGCATAGTCAAAGCTATGGTTTTTCCAGTAACGATATATGGAAGTGAGAGCTGGACCATAAAGAAAGCTGACCGTCGAAGAATTGATGCTTTTGAATTGTGGTGCTGGAGGAGGCTCTTGAGAGTCCCCTGGACTGCAAGGAGAACAAACCTATCCATTCTGAAGGAAATCAACCCTGAGTGCTCACTGGAAGGACAGATCCTGAACCTGAGGCTCCAATCCTTTGGCCATCTGATGAGAAGACTCCCTGGAAAAGACCCTGATGTTGGGAAAGTGTGAAGGCAAGAGGAGAAGGGGACGAAAGAGGACGAGATGGCTGGACAGGGTCACTGAAGCGACCAACATGAATTTGACCCAACTCTGGGAGGCAGTGGAGGACAGGAGGGCCTGGCGTGCTCTGGTCCATGGGGTCACGAAGAGTCAGACACAACTTAATGACTAAACAACAAACTTGGTGCCACCAGATCTCACCTGGTTGAGGCCGCAGTACCACCCCTGCCAGGACAGCACTGCAAGCCAGTAGACTCCAGAGCAAGCTGTTTCCATAGCTGCCACCTGGATCGCTGGGGCCAGGGCTCAACCTCCGTGCCACGCATGCCTGTGTGAATATAGTTCATCCAGGGTAGGGAGATTTTTAAATGTATCTACCGGCAAACCTTTGAATCTGAAGAAAAACCAGGGTTTTGAGAGAATTGGCTGCACATTCTAAAATATTGTCAGTCTCGTAATAATGCAAGTCATGATGATGAGGATGATGATGAAAAAAGAGCAGATGCTCTAAGAATGGGATGGGCAGTGTGTGGCCTTTAGATGTTGCTATTTGTTCTTCCACAGTAAAAGAATAACATGTTACTGATGCGGTATGGCCATTAAAAAAAGTTTACTAACCTTTAAATAACTCACAAAAAAGTGCCAACTCTATCAGTTGAATGAATGCTTTTAAAGTAAAGAGAAAAAGTAAGAATCCTACAAGTTCTATGGTTTCACAACCACGACACTCTTCCATCTTTGCTTGTCTAAAAGATAATACTGTATGTCTCAGTGACATGGTTACCTATATTCAAGCACTGCGGCTACAAGGATGCTTCTGAATTTTCACTGACAAAGGGTAACGAGCATGTTCATAAGCCCTGATTCCAGGAGAAACTTAATTAGTCTGCGATCCGCAGGACGCTTTGAGTTATGTAAACCATCCCCATTACTTGGGTTTAAAAAAGAAACTACTGGTTCATGGTTCAGGCGATGATCTGCCTGCGCCAGAATGTCAAGCTGGATCAAATTATTTCCTATCCCAATATTATACATACTTTCTTTTTTAAAAGCAAAGTTAATGGAGGAAATCCTGGGTGGTTGGTTCAGCGAGAGTCATGCTTTTTGGTTAGATCAGGAAACCTAAAGCGAGCGAGCGACACATCCACCCACATTTATTCGTGATATACATGCCACTTTAACTTCCACTATACAAAATAACATTCAAGGAGAAGATGAGATAAAACACTGTGGAGGTGGGAGCAACATTTTTTTAACCCTGTACTAGAGGCAGGGTCTGCATTTTGTGCAAGGGCTAGGAGACGCGCACTGTGTACCCTGCAACGCAGGCGCCACCTACAGGATGCTCCGATTTCTTAAGGGGCCTCCGACATGCCACATTCCCAGAGCATGTCCTTATCATTAGCCTATATTTAGAACAAGCAAATCTAAACTATAAAGGCTAAGTAGAAGGAATCCTATTTGGGGTGGTGGCGGTGGAGAGCACAAGAAGTGAATGTTAAAGCAAATAAAAACATTGCCCATCGCTACATTAAAAAAATATTTTCTTAATAAAAGTAACACTGAAAAAGTCTGCACTCAAATCCCTCCCTTTGTGAATTCTGCAACTCTTAAGATAGCCTTAAACAAAAGTTTCTTTTTCTCTACCTGGCTGTGTTGAGAGGATGCTGCCCTGCGATTCTGATAGGAAAGGTGGATGATAATAATGCAATATACTCTAGGTTTTTAAAATGTACAAATGAATAAAAATTCACATTATTAATACAGTTGATAAATGGGATTACAGTAATAAGAAAAGACAAATACTGTATAGCAAGATTCTTTGCCTCCAGCTGATGGCAAGATAAAGAGCTCTCCTCCATCATCCTCGTGCAAATCTTTATACGCTACATTAAGTATATCCAGCATCCTTCCCCATAATAAAATCCACATGTATATGATTTTAAAGAGCAAGCATAAAAGGACTGGCTTTTGTATCCATTAATGAAAGAGACAGGCATAACCTATCCGGTGCTTCTGATTTTGAAGTTCCGTGCTACTAGGAAGGAAGTATTGTATTTCTGCACAATTTGGGAGGGAACAACTATTGCAATTTTACATAGCCCATCTAGTGGTTCACATCTTTAAATAATGCAGTCGTCTGCCTAGTTTCAGGCTTTGAACAACTGTGCAAATTGCACAGATTGTGTAATTTTGTGGGGAAAATATATACAATTTTGCACAAAGTACCGTATTTTTCCATGTATAAGACTATACATTTCTCTAAAATCTTTAAACTAAAAATTGAGGGTTGTCTTATACATGGAAGTAAGCTGAGGAGAGAACAAAAACAAGTGGAGGGGAAAGCAGGGATCAATGCTATCCTGCAGCGCTTTGATGCCTTTCCCCCCACCCTTACTAAGCCCCACTCAGATTTCTTAATTTTGGATTAGAAAAGTGGTGTGTGTGTGTGTCTTATACACAGAAAAATGTGGTAGTTTTTTGTGCTTACCTCCCTACCTTTATTTTTTTTATGTGCCTTCAAGTTGGAATTGACTTAAAGTGACCCTAATAGGGCTTTCAAAGTAAGTAAGGTATTTAAGGAGTGGCTTTACCAGTTCTGCACCTTAAAGACTAACTACTACATCTTAATGTGAGCTTTTGCTGACAAGTCCACTTCCTCACACATAAGAGTGGGACTACATGGCAAATATTTATGCATTTATATTTGGCCCCAAGTTGTTGACCTGGAAATGACCTTTAAAACCTCTATTGATATCCAGTTCCCCTCCCAGGAAGCACTGTTCTGTAAACAATGGCAATGATCGGTGGCTAAATTAATGCCAGGCTATAGATAGGGAGCAGGAACAATATAGTAAATGAGTATCTCTAATCACTAATGAGGCTTGTGGCACTGGTAGATAGTCAGGAAGTTTCCAGATTGTACTTTTCCCCCCTTCATTTTATAGCTCTATTCTTTTCAACTTTCCCTACAAACTCTGATGATTGAGGACAACACTCCACCTTTCTGAAGAATGGGAGCCCCTGAATGGCCACCAATAGCATTCATGTCTTGAAAGCACTACAAGACCCCTAGACGTCTTTGGAAGCAACTGCACTGGCGACTCTAGATTCAAGTCAAGTCCACTGCCTGCTAATATGAAGAAGAAATCCATTATTAAGAAACATGGAACAGACCCAATAAGGAAGACATTGCAGCATTTGTAAGCATGGGGCTCTAACACTTTGCTTTTCATGGGCCAAGAATATCACAAGTGAGTGGTACGAACAGAGACTCGTGAAAAGTTGGCTATTTTTGTGTGTGCTGCACAACTGTTTCTGCCTCTCTTTCTTTGTCTTTCTCCCGCAGTGTAGTCTCATGCAGGTACGAATAATGTCTGTGTACTGCATAGGCAAAGAGGGGAGAGCACCAGCCCTGTTAGTTCTACTATAGAAGAGAACCTGCGGTATCCATAGGGGTCACACGCAAGCCAGAACCCTGACATTTATGGTGCACATTGAGTTTCCACTGTTCCTACAGGGTTTCCTCTTCTGACAGTTGCTTCTGTGTAAGGAATACAATCACAGAGATGGGATCAGGACTAACCTGCTTTGCTCATCATGCATGGAAGACACACACCTTTAGAATGCCCCCCAAATAGTCTCTCTCTGTAAAAACCACGGGTACTCAATGTAGTGAACAAAGCATGTGGCCCACTGCTGAAGAACAAGCCAAGATATACTCATCTATGTCCCAAAAGTGATTCAGTCTGTCTATTCTCCCAAGCTTTTTTTTTTTTTTTGGATTATTAACTCTCAGAATTCCAACTCGTCCTCTGTCGTCCCCTTCTCCTCTCCTTCTCCTCTTCACACTTTCCCAACATCAGGGTCTTTCCCAGGGAGTCTTCTCTTCTCATGAGATGGCCAAAGTATTGGAGCCTCAGCTTCAGGATCTGTCCTTCCAGGGAGCACTCAGGGTTGATTTCCTTCAGAATGGAGAGGTTTGTTCTCCTTGCAGTCCAAGGGGACTCTCGAGTGCCTCCTCCACTGTTAATATTAGTGGGGAAAGAAAGTAATGTCTCTGCTCAAAGGACCCTTTGTTACTAGAGTTTGTACTAGTGTCTGCTGGGATGACCACTGGATCTTTGAAGGGTCATTGAGACTCTTCCCATTTCCCACTGCCCTATTAACGGCTTTCAACCCTGTAACAGCGGTATCTCCCTGGGAAAGCTGCTTGTGATGACAGGAGCGCCTCCGGATTCAAGGTGGCGACCGATGTGCTTATCTGAAAATCCACGCTTGTTCCTCCTATGGGGATGGGTGGGGGTGCAGCCACGGCCACCTCCTTTCTCTTCCAAGTGGTTGAAAATGAAGCGATTGTAAATCTGCCTGGGAAATTTCTGGGCAATGCTTTTGGGGATACAAGCAGCTGAAAGGAAGTGGGGCAAAACCAGGTCAGGTACTCAGCCCGTTGTCAAAAGCCTACCCTGTTCTGAGGATCTAGTCATCTTGGCTTTTCTGGCCACACAAGTGGGGCGGGGGGGGGGAGGGGGAGAAGCTTGTTCCTTTTGTAAAGAAAAACAGCATCTTCCAAGGAAGACTGCAGAACCACAAGACAGTAGCTGATATTTACTCTGGGGTAGAAGTAATGAGGCCCAGGCTGTACTATGGAAGGCTCCGGTTTTTCCACCTCCCATGGGGAAAATGTTACACACACACACACACACACACACAGAGGTGCACTGCTGCTCCTGAATGTGAGCCTTCGTAAAATTTTGTTTTTGTTTAAGTTTCTGAAATGGAGGAACTGACATAGCCAGTGGAGAGTCCCAGAAGCGCAAACCTGTCCCCCAAACCCCAAAACATTTAGACCACTTCTCTGGAATGCCAAGGCAACCATGGGGGTCAAAGGTTGTCCACCTGAACAGGAAGTGCCGTTGTGCCAGCCGTGCAATCGCAGAAACCCTCTTGAGCATCTCTTCTTCCAGTGCAAGAGGTAGCATCAGATCTGAGTTGGCTCCAGCATCTTCTTAGGAGAAGCTGACATAGGAATTATCTTGAGCAGAGGTGAACCCTAGGGATACCTTCAGCCCAAGTTATGAAAATCATTTGAACTAATCAGTTCTGTAAACTGGCAACGGACATCTGTTTTTCAAAAGTTTCAAAAATTTGTTTTGAAATGTTTTCATCCCGTTTTTGATGAGTTCGCTTTTATTGTCAATGGCTCTGGGATGATCATAAAGTCAATGGGCACGTGTCTAAGATAGGATTGAATGAAATCAACCAGGTACTCAATTCAGATTCCTCTTGTCAAGATTCAAATGCAGGGAACTGCAATTCAAGATTTGGAACCTGTTAAGCAGTCATCCGTGAGAAATGATTTTTTTTTTGATCTGCTGGCTTTTATTTGGGTTGGCTCTACCTTTCACTTCCATGGGCTTACACGTTCTTATTTTTGTCTTTTTGCTTCCCTCCGTTGGCTTTCTTTGAATAGCACTTTATGCAACACGCTGTGCTAGTGTTCGTATGTTGCAGAACACTGGGGGTAACTGGCCAGCGTGACATACTGCAAATGTGGACACAAAAGCTGACATGGCACCAGCACCTCAAAAGCTGCCTGAGAACCCAAGAACAGGACTGGCTTTCAAGCACATAGAGGCAACTGCTTGATTTCAGAAGCTTAGCAGGCCTGTACCTGAATGGGAAACCAGCAGGCAATACCAAGGATTATCCAGGCAAGGCCAGGAAAGAACACAGTGACTGAAAGACTAGTCAAAGTTGACAACTCTTGGCTAGATGGAACAGCAGTCTGTCCCAGTAAGAGGCAACTTTCTATGGTCCTTAGGCCAAAATATAATAAACGTCCTCCATAGAGTCATCATGTCTTTATTCAGAACTTAGTGGACAGGATGTGTTTTCTTTCTGACGTTTCCCCAGTTGCTTCCTTCTTACTTTGTACACCATTCAGCCTTCTCTTGGTAGGGGCTGGAGAAAAATGCTGCTTGAAACCTCAAATACCTGCTGCCAGTCAGAGTTGACAGTGCTAGACTAGATAGACCAATGGTCAGTAAAAGGCACCTTCCTACGTTCCTGTCCTGTTCCACTCATTTATCCAGGGATAACTAAGCAAGGTAGGCAGCAAGGACCCCTTGTCTTCTTTTTTCAGACCCCATCATCTCAAGGATGGAAAGCAGTGCTGGGGTTGGGTCCCTTTCAGTTCATTCCTCTCATTAGCTTGGAGTCCCTGAACTAAGAAGAGCAGCATCGTCCAGCATTTTCCAGTTGCCTGTGGAAAATCCTCAAGGAGATTGTAAAAGCAATAGCACCTACTCGCTCATGATCCAGGCAAGAACCACCTATGCTATCACTCTCTCCTCCCTCCCTCAAACACAGCCCTTGCAAAAAAACACACACCTTGCATTAATTCAACATTGCAACCATCAAGCAAATGGCCTTTGCTCACAGCAGGAATCCTTTTTTTTAAACCTAAGCCACAAAACAGCAGCTGGTGCATTAAACCTCTTATGTTTACCTCCAGTGGTTTATACCAAAAAGAAACCCATTCCTTTCTCAGGATGAGACTTTTCTGAAGAGAGGAAATCATCCCACATTTTATATGCAATACGAAGGGAGCATCTAAGGATAGCTGGCTCTTTCCGGAATTAGTTGTCTGGTGCCAGGATCTGGGATTTCCCGATGCTGCAGCCGGTTAACGCCAGTGATAAAACCTTGTAAAGTTCAAGAGATTCTAGCAGGCTGACCTGGATTTAAAATGGCTCATTCGGGAGCAGATGGCCTTGCCGACTTAATACATCAGACCGGCTCAGTCCTTCAACTGGCAAAGAGATACGGCTCTTTCCTGGCATGGGATTGGATATTATCTTTGAATGACAACGCAATCTGCAACCCGTCTTCGGAAAGATTGTCTGCAGGGCGACCTGGGTTTGATTTTGGGGTGGGAAGGCAGGAGAAGGTTTGACTTCTGTGCATATTCTAAAACTATTCTGCACCAAAATGACACCAGCAACACACGGGGAATGTTACGCAATGCAGAAGGGATGAAAAACCCCACCCCCAAACAGAAAACCTGCAGGTTTTCGTGGAACATTTATTCAGGAGACAAGCCTGTAGGGCTGGAGAGAAGAGTGCCAAATCTATATGGCTTTTAAATAATTTTTTTTAAAAATTGAAGAGACTGAAGACTATTTGGGGGCGCAATGGAAACTCTTCGGCCCTTACAGAGAGTAAAACAGCTTTTCTGAGTTAATTTTTAAAAGGCATTTTAGTGGCTGGGAGGACTGGGTGGTCCTTAGACCTCTGGAAATTGCTCCAGAGTTTGCTCCAGAGGGTCTAGAACCGAGAACCCATGGGATAGCATGCCCCCCCCAAGCTCCTTCCAGACTGCTCTTGTTAGTATAGCAGGAACTGGTAAATGTGCCCCTCCAGAAATTTAGGGGGCTATAACTCCCATAATTCCTCAACACTGTCTACATGGGCAAGGGCTGATGGAACGGTTGCCCACCCCTAAATCTGGGAAGCTAAAGAACTCTCCTCTACTGGAGGCCAACCATCACAGCAGACACCATCTTCAGCCAGAAAACAAAGGTAGTTTTGCTCTCCCCGATTGGTATCAAACCTTCCTGGTGAATCTTTTAGAACACCAAGGAGGTGCTCCTGCTTGCTGCTGTTCTTCTCCACTTTGCTTCTTATCTCTGCGTTACCCAGCCATAACTTAGTATTGCATTCTTGCCCTCTAACCTGGCAGGAACCGGATCTGATACAGTGGGGTCTCGACTTACGAACGGCTCGACATACAAACGTTTCGACTTACGAACCGCTCTCGTAGGAATATATGGACTCGACTTACAAACTTAGATTCGAGTTACGAACTCTTTTCCCCCCCTTTTTTAAAAGCTAAGTCATCTTAGGTTAAAAGAAAAAAGAAAAAATATCCCCCTCTAGTGGCAGAAGGCGGAATAGCAGCTTCCCATTGGTTTCTATGGACGAAAAGAGCAGATACGAATTAAATGGTTTTCAATGCATACCTATGGGAAATGCAGATTCGACTTAAGAACTTTTCGACCTGAGAACTGCCTTCCAATACGGATTAAGTTCGTAAGTCGAGACCCCACTGTACCTGGGCAGCATCTCCTTTTATGAGCCTGCTCGAGTGTTAAGATCATCATGAGAAGGTCTTCCCCTCTGTTCCACCACCTTCACACGTATGTCTGATGGGGACACTGTAGCTGCTCCCAGACTCTGGAACTCCCTCCTACTGGAGGCCAGCTTGGCCCCATCTTTGCTGCCTGTCCGCAAGCAGGCCAAGAGCTTTCTCTTCAGGCAAGCTTTCCCTGAGTGTCTGGCTTCCTGGGTGGGGCTTTTAAATGGACGGTTTATGCCTTACTATTCCAAATGTGTTTTCTCATGTTGCTTTTTAAAACCCCTTTTTTGGTGTGGTATTTGTCTAATCCTTTTTTTAGTAGTTGTGTACTTAACAGTTTCTAGCTTTAAAATTTGTCTTTTAAGGACGTTATGCCTTACTGTACCGCTTATATTTTTTGGTATTGCATTCGTCCATCCATTTACACTCACTGTTACCAACTTAAATAACATATTTTAATGGTTGTAAACCGGCTTGGGTGCTTTTTAAGGAGAAAGACGGGTTAAAAATATTTTAAATAAAATTTGTCCTTCCTGCAAACTCCTACTCTGGCTTTTCATAGCCATGTGTGTGTCTTTCCCATCTTTCGCCACTGACCGCTATTCATGCCGGCTGGACATGACAGACTTGTAGTTTGACAATCTCTGAGGAGACCACGTTGAGAAAGGCGGTCGTGCGGCAGTAGAGCCGTTGCATGTTTCTAGGAATGCCAAGCCCTGGAAATAAGACAGTTGCAAAAGCAGGGAACCTCCAAATCTTCTGTTCTCAATGGCAAAAAACCAAAGCAGGAGCCCCAACTGAAGTGAACGTGCAATGGAAACAGGCTTGGCACAGCAAAGGGAAGCATTTAGACCCTGGAGCTAAGTTCCATGTTCACACACACACACACACACACAAAACCAAGCTATTTTGTCAGACAGCTCAGGACGGGGGCCATGTGGAAAGCACTTGATTCTGTTTTCAATCACTGTCATGAAATGTTATGGCAGCAAATCATTGCGTCTCTATTCACTCCACGGGACAAACATAAACAGCTGCCTCTGAGGGTGATATTCTGGGGAGGACTCAGCTATCCTGCTAACCTGGATGCTAAATAAACAGATCTACCCTCCCCACCAGCAATCTTGACAAGAGGGGCGGCGCATGCTTTAATCCCACACCCAGAAGGGTTATTTCCGTGAGCAGGTCTTTCTACCATCCACAGACACAAAGCTGCCATCCTAACAGGCACTTTGAAAAGGGGAGGTTGAAGCCGGCTTCCCTCAGCAGTAAAGCCCAGTCCTTGGAACTGTGGTAATTACCTTTTCATTACTATGTTCCAGACCTTCAGTGCATCAATAACCTTTTCAAGAACCTTCTGAGGTGGGACACTGTTATTAACTGCACATTAAACCTCAGGAAGTGCGGGCAAGAGTGAGGTTCAAATGTTGCGCCTTGCCTGAAGCCAGCGAGTAGACATGCGCAGGTCACAGGCTGTCTCTAAGGTCAAGAACACATGTTTGGCATGCCGAAGGTCCCAGAATCAGCTCTTTTGACTCATTCATAATGAGTCAAAAGACTCACTATTGTTGTTACTTCTGGCATACAACAAGGTGAACTTCCAGCGACACTGATCTAAAAGCATCCTCTCTGACTCCAAAACACGAAACCTAGGAAATCATAGAATAATTGAGTTGGAAGGGGCCTATAAGGCCATCAAGTCCAGCCCCCTAATCAAGGCAGGAATCCCAATCAAAGTAGACCTGACAGAGGGCTAATTTTCTCTTGAAGGCCTCCAGCGTTGGAGCGCTCACCACCTCCCTGGGTCATGCGTTCCATTGTCGTACTGCTCTAACTGTTAGGAGGTTTTCCCTGATATTCAGCCTAAATTTTTTGTGTAGCTTCAGTCCATTGTTATATGTCCAGCATTTAAGAATGCTCTCGAAATTGGGCTAGATGCAATGTCCACACTAGACTGGGGGATTCTGGGAGATTTAGTGCAAAAACGTAGCTTTCTCAAGATCTGACGTACTAAGGATCTGACTTTCTATATAAGGCACCTTCATACGCTATGACTCTCCCCATCTCTGTTCAGTACAACAGGCCTTTCTGATCAAGACCCTCCGGAGTCCGTCTTTGGTGCCTTATATCCCCAGAGGCACCCGAGGGAGAGCATTACATAACATGGCAAGAAAATTTTTTTTCCGTGCCTGGATGCTGCCAAGGATTCCACGCCAGCCCCTGCTTTAAATCCTTTCTCCAACTCAGCAGCAGCCTGTTTCCAACAGCGCCTGCCGAGCGTGCTTGTCTTAGGCTGAAATTCAGCACATTGCTCGTTAGCATGGTTGGGATTCTCTAGTCTGTCTGACTGACGAGGCAGGAATCGATCCAACCGCTCTCCACCTCCTCCCACACTGGCTCAGGAGGAGAGGAGGCGGAAAGGATACCGGCATTAGTCACTCAGACGGGTCCGGCCTGAGAGGTGCCGCCATGCTCTGCTTACACACCAGGAAAGCTTCAGAACCATGTGGCTGGCCAGACACTTAATACGGGGGCTCCTCTGATAGCTTGGCTTTTATCTTCATGGGACCCAGCGGAGAGCGGCTCCCGTAACATTAACAAAACACAGCGAGGAAAGCGTATCAGGAGATTAGAAAGAAAAATATGCATAAAGGACGACTTGGCCAGACTTGGTGGGCCGGAATGGAACATTCCCAGCCCTGAGCAGAGCTGTAGCACGGGCGCCGGAGGTGCAGAACGCTAATGGATTCCAAGCTTTCATTTTCACCTGCCTCTTTGGCAAGAAGCCAGCAGCCCCTTTCTCTCTTTCCCCCTCTCCCCAGTCACCCTACCCCGTATCTCATGTCTCAAGAGTGGCCTCTGGATGACTGCAGATGTTTGCACCCTGGCTACCAAGGAGTGTACAAAATAAACACACCACTACAAAATTACAGGAGTGTTAGCCCACACCTACACCCCAGAAAGCTACAGGGCTTTGACATAGCTCCCTTTCAGTTTTTGAGAATATCTTTCATTGCATCTTTGCAATACAGTACTTTTAATGTACTGAACGTGTAAGAATCCTGATGGTATGCCATCTCATGAGAACCGTATAAAGGAGATAACATGGAAGGCTGGCACAAATTATCGCTGCTTTGTAATACCAGTTGGGCTGGCGGTACCATTAGGTCCGGAGTAGAAAGCTGGGACAGGAGAGCAGAGAGACTGCAGAGGTTTTGCAAAGGACTCCTAGAGCTTATAACTCCATGCAAAGCTCACTGGGTTTAGCTTACCTCCATGGCATTGTTGTCAGAAGAGCTACAACACCCAGAATCCTCCAGCCAGAGATCCAGAACTCAGTTCTGTACTATGGCTCTTTTTTTGTTTAGCAAAGCTGCAAGACAGCTCTGTTGCCAGCCTGGATTCACAGGGAACTCCACGCATAGAGTGCTACCTGGTTAGAGGGTTCAGCAAGGAGCTAAGACACATTTGTGATCCACACTGCTCCAAATCCTGTTTGCTTGTTCTATGTGGGCAGCAAGCCATTGTGCAAGGGCATACTCAGTAGTGCCTTGCACATGGGGTAATTCATTACTCCCTTGTGCATGTTGTTTTCAATGGGGTGATCTCTGGATTGTTTTACTGTAAGCTGGAGATCACCGGAGCGTTCGTGGAGCGCTCCCCCCTCGTGCTGCAGTTGTGCTCTTCAAATGCATGACTGCAGTCTTACAGTCAGCCATACTGGATTGACGGAATCTGCAACGAGATGCCACGTTGGTGTACTGCAGCAAGAAAAGAACCACAAAAGGGGTCCTGTGGCTCCTTCAAGAGGAATATGTTTTAACTGGTACGTACAGTGGTGCCCCGCTCAACGATTACCCCGCTTGATGACGAATCCGCTTCATGACGATGTTTTTGCGATCGCAATTGTGATTGCAAAACAATGTATTAATGGGCTTTTTTCGCTTCCTGACAATCAGTTCCCTGCTTTGGGAACCGATTCTTCACACTACAATGATCAAAACAGCTGATCGTCGGGTTTTCAAAATGGCCTCTGGCTCCTCAAAATGGCTCCCCACTGTTTTTAGGAAGCATTTTCGCTGCACAGGCACCCAAAAATGCCCGCCCTGTGGAGGATCTTCACTGAACGAGCAGGTATTTTGCCCTTTGGAACGCATTGAACGGTTTTCAGTGCGTTTCAATGGGCTTTTTTATTTCGTTTGATGAGGATTTTGCTCTACAGCAATTTTGCTGGAATGGATTATCCTCGTCAAGCGAGGCACCACTGTATGTGTTTTTGTGGACTGTGGCTCACCTCTTCAAAAGCAAGACAGAGAAACTTCCTCTTGCAACTGAAGGCTGGACGGAAGACTGACAGCAAGCTTCTCAGCACCGTGTACTTCAGACAAACGATAGCAGATGTCCCTCACCTTCAAGCATTATTCGGGTTAGCTTTCAGCGATACTCAACTGGCTGTGGTCAGAAACAGGACAGTGGGCGAGGAAGAGCTTAGCTAGATTTCAGCACCACGACCGTCTCATGAGCTTCTCTTTGGCTCATTTAATACTCAGGGCTTTTCTGAGCAGATCAAGAGCTGGGGAAATGGTTTTTAAAGTAATTCACTTGTGTTACTGGGTTACAGTGTTTAAAAAACAATTTTCTCTTACTACTCATTATTGTGCATGGAAGTAATTTCTTGTGCAACTTATTAGGAATGCAGGAAAGTTGGCTATGCAAGGTTGTCTATGGTACTTGGCCCATGTAGCCCTGCTAATGTCAACTCTGACTGGCAGCAGTTCTTGCTAGGGACGAAAACCATAGGATTTATGAGAAAAGAGCAGAAATCTCAAAATGCTTCTTAAAATGCCTTTAAAACTCATTGGCTGAAATCCAGTAGTACGTCGCAACTAGAGGAGGCCCGCTGAATACGTGGAGATGGCCTACTCCATATACAACTTACTATTGGCTATCACATTTTTTCACAAATAACTTAGACGTGTTAACAAATTACGCCAACAGAGTAATTCTGCTAGCTAAAGGAGTAGAACCCTCATTGACCCGTGGTCTGCCAAATTAGGAGGGGAAAAAATCCTAAGAGAAAGCTGAGTTGAGCTCGGGGCCGTGAAAAAAGAACATTCATAAAATGCCCCATAAGGGATAAAGTGTTAATATTAATCATGACTTAGCAAGTAAATTGACCATGTTAATTTTGTAGTGCACAAAAGGGAGAGCATTGGAAACCATACCCTACATCCGGGATGGCGAACCTATGGCACGTGTGCCACAGCTGGCACGCAGAGCCCTCTCTGTGGCCACACGAGCCATAATTCACCATCGAGAAATACTTACCCGTCCTCCAATCCTGGGTTTTGGCACTCCCCTCTGCTGGTGCAATGGTCCAGCGGAGGGCTGCAATGGCAACCATGAGCGATCTAGCCCAATGGGGGACTGGAGGATCGGTAAGTATTTCTTTGTTGATACTGCCCATTGGGGGGGGGGGAGACAGGCATTTAACCCTTCCAGTGCAAGGGCAGTTGTTGTTTTCCTAAACGAAAACCTCAATATTCAGTTTTAATTGCAGTGTTGGCACTTTGAAACAAATAAGCTGGTTTTGTGTTGCAGTTTGGCCACTCGGGCTCAAAATGTTTCGCCATCACTGCCCTCGATACATATTGGAAAACGGAGAGTCCTAAAATGAGCAACTGTTTGTGACATCAGACCTAAAAAAAAAAACTATGGGTTTTAGTGGTGGAGCAGATAACAGCTAAGGAGAACATTCTGGATTGTTTTATAACGTGGTGCTCAAATGCTCTGAATTCCAGCACGGATCCTGGCCAGCTGATTAAATGTCTACCCTCTCCACAGGAATGGCTGCCTGTCTCTCAAGTGACTCTCCTACAAATTAAATCTAAAGCAAGAACCATACAGAATGTCTTCTTGCAAGTGGCACATTTTATGTAATGTGCATGTTGTTGTCTTAATCCTGCCCAAAGGTCTCTGAGAGTCTTTAAGTAACATGGGGGGGGGGTGTCTTGATATAATACTTCCTCATACCCTTGGGGAAATCACACACCCAGAAGAAGAAAAGTTGTCCTTGCCAAGATGATCTCTCAAGGAGAGGTGTAGGCAAGTTCTATTCAGATCATAAGGTGATATTTTGGTGATGCAATGCCTCAACTCTAGTCAGCTAACATCACAAAATTGGGTAAGAAATTCAGTAAAATGAAAGAAATCTCGACAAGCAACATTTTGGTCGAGACACCAGCTTCAGTCACAGGCCACCCTTATGGAAAAACCTTTCATGCTGAAATGTTTATTTGTCCTTACATGCTTGGATTTATTGTACACTTACTCATTTTTAAAATACTGTTTTCCATGGGTTTACTGTCTGTAAACGTGGTGGCGCTGCCAGCTAAACCGCAGAAGCCTCTGTGCTGCAGGGTCAGAAGACCAGCAGTCGTAAGATCGAATCCACGCAACAGAGTGAGCGCCCGTTGCTTGTCCCAGCTCCCGCCAACCTAGCGGTTCGAAAGCATGCAAATGCAAGTAGATAAATAGGGACCACTTCGGTGGGAAGGTAATAGCGTTCCATGTCTAAGTCGCACTGGCCATGTGACCACGGAAGATTGTCTTCGGACCAAACGCTGGCTCTACAGCTTGGAAACGGGGATGAGCACCGCCCCTAGAGTCGAACATGACTGGACAAAAATTGTCAAGGGGTCAAGGGGAACCTTTACCTTTACCTTTACTGTCTGTTAGGTTGTTTTTTTGTAACTGTTTCACACATATTATCATAATATTATCAAGCACACACACTTGCAAGGTAGCAAACGTCCACAGGAGATTGGTTCCAAGCTGCAGATGTCAAAACCTACGAATAAGAGTGAACCCTATACATAGCATATGTATTTCCAAGATGGTGTTGTGACTAGACCAGGCCTCTGGAGAACTGGGTTCAAATCTCCACTTGGCCATGGAAACTTAGTGGGAGAGTGGAACTGGTAAAACCACTCCTTATGAAAGCCCTATTAGGGCCGCCGTAAGTCAGTTCCAGGAGGGACGTGGTGGCGCTGCGGGCTAAACCGCAGAAGCCTGTGCTGCAGGGTCAGAAGACCAACAGTCGTAAGATCAAATCCACGCGACGGAGTGAGCGACCGTCGCTTGTCCCAGCTCCCGCCAACCTATCGGTTCGAAAGCATGCAAATGCAAGTAGATCAATAGGGACCACCTTGGTGGGAAGGTAACAGCGCTCCGTGTCTAAGTCGCGCTGGCCATGTGACCACGGAAGATTGTCTTCGGACAAAACGCTGGCTCTATGGCTTGGAAACGGGGATGAGCACCGCCCCCTAGAGCCGGACACGACTGGACAAAAATTGTCAAGGGGAACCTTTACCTTTACCTTTAAGTCAGTTCCGACTTGATATCAAAGAATCTCTCTCTCTCTCTCTCACACACACACACCCCTCTCTCTCACACACACAGAAACACACATGTGCACGTGCACACACACAGAATGGTCTCTGGCACCCTCTAGTGGCCAGTTTTGATAACTACATCATAGAAATGCATATTTCTGCCTTTTTTTCCTGTTCACTTGTTCCTGTGAAATTGCAGGCAAAAGCTACTTGACGACAGGCAACAGTTTGAAATTTTGGGTCTCTTGGTGTTCCTGGACTGCAGATCCCAGAATTATTTTTAGTCATGCTAGCTGGGGCTTCTGGAAGATGAAGTCCAACAACATCTGGATATAGAAGTTTGGGAATTAGTAATTTAAGGTGCTTGGACTGTGGCCTTTTGCGGGAATGTAACTGCCATTTTATGAACATAATGCAGAGAAGAATAAGCTACAATTCACAGTGGTTCTTACATGGAATTCAAGTTTCCACTTTGATTCAAACCTGTCTTATGTATAAGGTACGTATTACCTTTGATCAAAATCATGACAAATAAAGAGATTTTCCTGCAAGAACGTTGGGCATAACAATGTGGCAAAGCTGGACAAGAAATCATACACCTTAAATCTGCTGCCCTTGGAGAAGAGCATTCTACCTCTGAAAACAAGATGACTCGCTCAAGCAGAAAGGTAAGCTTTCTCCCTTGCTATGGATTTGCAGCCTTTAGAAGAGCACAAAAATTGGGAGAGTTACTCTTTTGGATTACAACTCCCATAATCCGCCAGCCAGAATGATCACTGGGCCACACAGGCTAAAGGAATTCTGGGAACAAAACTTCTGACTCTGGAACAGAAGCAAAGAGCAATTTAGATTTCTCTTACTGGAGTGCTGTCAGCCAATCCACCGTGCAATGAAGGGCCTGTGGTTCTGTGGGGATGCACCTGGTTTAGCATTGGAAATATTCAACCGAGGATTTTTCCAGGCCAGGCAAGGAAGAATCTTGGTCAAAACTCTGGAACTCTCTAGTATTGACAATGATGATAGTAGGCTAGGTATAGAGGCTGCTCCCTATGCAATCAAGCTAATAATGTCCACCACCACCCCCTTCCTTGTAAATCCCCGTGAGATCTCCAGATGAAAAAGCATTTTGTGCTTGCTGGTTTTATTATTATTAATAATAGTACTATAAGCCGATCATGTACACACAATCCTCCTGGGAGTGATTCTGTCTGCAGCAGATAAAGTCTTCACTCACCAAAATAACTCATCAGATCTTGATAAATGATGCAGAGATGAACTTCCCCGCCCCATTTTTTCAGAACACAAATCACAAACCATAAACCCCTTGTCATTCTGAGGGAAGGAAGCTGTAAACCCTACACTCTAATGTTAAATGTGGCTGTTCACTTCCCTCCTTTAATGAAGCTGCTCCTTTCTACTTTATGGCACTGTTTATTTTAAAATATTGTATTCACACACACCCCCTTGTGATCGGAGCACCTCATGAACATTATGCTGGAAGACTCGGCTTAAAAGTGGCTTTAATGCTTGAAGCAGAAAATGAAACAGTAAGACTTTCTCTTTCTCATTTCTATGGGGCTTGAATGGGAAACTCCCCACTGAACTGTGCCCTGTATTATTATTTCAAAAGAGAGGGGAATCCCTCAGTCCTAGGAAGTAACTGGAATTGTGCTTCATTGTTTCTTAAAGGATTTACTGTATTTTTCACACCATAAGATGCACTTTTCCCCCACAAAACAGGGGGGTGGAAAGTCTGTGCGTCTCAGGGAGCGAAGAAAACAGATTATATTTTCCTGTTTACTTCTCCTAAAAAATTGGTGCGTCTTATGGAAAGGTGCATCTTATGGAGCGAAAAATATGGTACCTGGTGCTCTGCTTTCACAGTGAACTCCACAAAACAGTTGATAGTAGAAAGTGAAAGAAGCAGGACTGCCATATTTTTCCATGTATAAGATGCCCCCATGTATAAGACGCCCCCACTTTTCTAATCCAAAATTAAGAAATCCAAGTGGGGCTTAGCAAGTGTAGGGGGAAAGGGATCAAAGTGCTGCAGGATCACTTTGATCCCTGCTTTCCCCTCCACTTGTTTTTGTTCTCTCCTCAGCTTACTTCCATGTATAAGATGACCCACAATTTTTAGTCTAAAGATTTTAGATAAAAGTATAGTCTTATACATGGAAAAATATGGTAATTAATGCTATGTTACGAAACAGTAAAGCCGCCTAGAGTGATCGTATAGACCACATGGACGGGATACAAATCAAATCAAATCAAATCAAATCAAATCAATCAATCCATACATACATACATACTGGGGAAGGGGGCTGTAAAAAACCACAGGAGCAGAACAAGGGGTATCCTTCCGGTTCAATCAAACTGGGAGCAACTTTCTTGTTATAGGTAGGATTTCTTGCCCTGCTTAGCAATGGGAAGGTTTGAACCTGGGACAATCTGCACACATGGGTTCTATCAGCAAACAATCCCTTGAGTTAAATATCTCCTCTGATTGTTCTTGAGTTTCTCTGAGACTGGAGGTTGGCTGGGGTGTTTGTGTAAATAAGCCACTGTTTACTGATAAAACACACGCATGCACAGATTCTGTTACTCTTCAAAACACCCCTAATCTGGTACCTGAGACAGCTGTTTTTGCTTCTAACAATGGCACTGCAGCATCCAATCTTGTAAGCAAGGATAAGAAACCTTTCCGGGAAGCACAACAGTTAAATAAGGGCTCACCTATTTACAACCACTTCGGTTGTGACCTCCCTCACAAAAACACAAGGCCCAGACAAGACATGGTATAGCCAATAAATGGATTTAAAGGAAAGGCTTAAACAAACCCAGGAGTGATCCAGGAAATGACAGCCTGCTTAGCTTAATGTGTCTTCCAAGTAAATTGGTAAAAAGTATCATTAAAGACAAAAGTGAAAAAAAACATGTAGGACAAAACTTACTGAGGGGGAATCAGCATTACAGTGGTGCCTCGCTTAACGAGCGCACTGTATAACGATTAAATCGCATAGCGATCCGTTTTTTCGGATCGCTAATGCGATCGCACAACGTTTTTCCCATAGGGAAAAATTCGCTTTGCGAAGACCGGTAAGCGTTTCGCTTACCGATCTTCGCAAAACGCCCCCCACCGATCAGCTGTTCGGCGGCCAAAATGGCCGCCGGAAGCCGGGAAATGGCCTAAAATGGCCGCCCGCAGCGTTTTCGCGCCCTTGTTAAGCGAGGCGAGGGCGCGAAAATGGCTGCCGGCCATTACGAAGCTTCGTTAAACGGTGAGTATTTGGCCCATTTGGAACGCATTAAACCATGTTTAATGCGTTCTAATGGGCTTTTCTGTACCGTTTAACGATGCTTCAGCATAGCGAAGGTTAATCCGGAACGGATTAACCTTGCTATGCGAGGCACCACTGTACTTTGGAAAAGATCAAGTCCTGTTTTATTAACCTCGGACTTTCCTAAAGCTTTTGACAAGTGTTTCTCACTAGATACTCATTCAGCAAAATTAGCAGTCATGGGGTAGAAAGAAAAGTCTGGACAAAGAGGGGAAAAAAGAGCATGTCTTCACATAGTGCATGAACTGGAATTCACGGCTGGAAGAATTAATAGTGACTGACAAGCTGGACAGCTCTGAAAGTGCAACAGATCAAATCATGGACGTTATGGAGGGCTATCAGAACAACTATAGATCAGCGTCAGGATTAGAGATTTTGAGTTGTTGGAGAAGAGCAGACAGAAGGTGCAGGTGTATTCATGTCCTGCTAGTGAACGTCCGAAGGCCAGCCGGTTGGTCACTCTCTGAACACACTGCTAGACTAGACAAGCATTTGGTTTGACGCAGCGCTTCTTGTGTCAACAGTACTTGCTTTTAAAAAAACCAACCAAACAAACTATGGCCCAATTAACTAGTCAATCAACACATTTTAAAATCAATTAATCTAGCCAACTAATTGATGCAACAGGGAAGCCAGAACAGCTGGTGGGCATTAGCAGAGCCTCTCTCTCTCTCTGCCGTAGAGAACACAAACTACATAACGGATAACTAGCTGCCATTTTTCTTCTTCCCTCCCTCTCTCAATCGTTTCCCTCTTCTGGCGTGCCTTTTGGGACGTAAATCTTGGGACACGGAGCATTTTCCAATTTTTTTTGGGGGGGTAAGCTCTTGCTGGGGGCCTCTGGAAACTGAAGAACAAAGTGTTTCCTAGAATAGACTGAAACATTTCTGGCATTTTTAGGGGCCATCTTGGAAGGAGAAAATGGAAAAACTAAAGGAAGGAATGAGACAAACAGCCCAGTTCTTGCTTGGCATGGTCTAGCTCGATGGTTCCCAACCTTGGGTCCTCAGATGTTCTTGGGACAAAAACTCCCAAAAGCTTTCACTGCTAGGCTGGCGGTAGTGGAAGTGGAAATCCCGGGCACAGAGGTGCCTCCAGACCCTACTCTGGATCTGCCTCCAGCCGTGCCCAACCCCTGCCAGTGCCTATAGCTTGGCCGGCCCACCGCCACCAGCAACAGCTGCTTCCGATCCTCACCCGCTGCCTGTTAGGGCGCTAGCACCGTGGCTGCATCCGCCTGCTCAGATTTGGCTCCTGGGTTGGGGATCCAGCGACGTATGGCTCGCATGCCCCCAGGAAGAGTTCTGTGTGCAAGATGTGTCACATGTGCCATAGATTCGCCATCACTGGTCTAGCTCCTCACTATTGCCATGGCCCCCATCAGTTCCCCTTGTAGTATTTAACTGAAACGTACCAGCCATGACTACTGGAAGTGTATGTGAGCCTGTTGGTGATATTTCCTCAATGAATTAAAGGAAGGATGCTCTGCCTATGCATTCAGACACTACAGCTGCATAACTCTATTGAGCATTTTCCCAGGACCAAAACATCTGATGTGATGGCAGAGTGGGGAGACTCTCCGTAAACTGAGATTAGGACATGGCATGTTATGTCACCACATAAAGCTTAAGAGTTCAACAGTGGTCTGCCATTTTTAGTAATGAACAACCCACTTTTGAAATTATTTATGAACAGGGAGCTCACGATTTCACATTGTGTCCTCTACAAGAGGCTGTCAAATCGCTGCCTGCATCATCCCTGACCACTGGGTACATCAGCCATCATGGGAACTAAAGTCCAACCTCATCTGGGGACCCATGTTTAGGATGTAATTCATCCTTCAGAGATCCTGGAGATTGGGAGAGATATTAGAAGATATTAAATCTGCTTCCTTGTTAAGGATGAGGACTGGCACAATCAGCTGCTTATTTTCTGGGGTTTTATGTATAGTATATCACAGAAGCGAGTAAACCCCCTCACATTTCATAAATATTTTAGTGTATCTTTTCATGTGACAACACTGAAAAAATGACACTTGGCTACAATGTAAAGCAGTGAGTATACAGCTTGCGCAACGACCAGATAGGCGGGATATAAATAAATAAATAAATAAATAAATAAATAAATAAATAAATAAATAAATAAATAAATAAATATAACAGTGTGAATGTGCTGTCCCCTCAAAATAACGCAACACACAGCCATCAACGACTAAACCACTGGCAACAAAAGTGAGTACACTCCTATTTTTTATTTATTTATTTATTGTATTTATACCCCGCCTATCTAGTCATTTCGACCACTCTAGGCGGCTAAGTGGCAATGTCCAAATTGGGCACAAAGTGTCAACATTTTGTGTGCCCGCCATTATTTTCCAACACTGCCTTAACCCTCTTGGGCACAGAGATCACCAGAGCTTCACAAGTTGCCACTGGGGTCCTCTTCCACTCCTCCATGATGACATCACAGAGCCGGTGGCTGTTAGAGTCCTTGCGCACCTCCGCCTTCCGTTTCAGGATGCCCCACGGATGCTCAATAGGGTTTAGATCTGGAGACGTGCTTGGCCAATCCATCACCTTTACCTTCAGCTTCTTTAGTAAGGCAGTGGCCATTTTGGAGGTGTGTTTAGGGTTGTTATCATGTTGGAATACTGCCCTGCGGCCCAGTCTCCCAAGGGAGGGGATCATGCTCTGCTTCAGTAGGTCACAGTACATGTTGGCATTCATGGTTACCTCAATGAACTATAGCTCCCCAGTGCTGGCAGCACTCATGCAGCCCCAGACCACGAGACTCCCGCCACCCTGCTTGACTGTAGGCACGACACATTTGTCTTTGTACTCCTCGCCTGGTTGCTTCCACACATGCTTGACACCATCTGAACCAAATAAGTTTATCTTGGTCTCATTAGACCACAGGACATGGTTCCAGAAATCCATGTCCTTAGTCTGCTTGTCTGCAGCAAACCGTTTATGGGCTTTCTTGTGCATCATCTTTAGAAGAGGCTTCCTTCTGGGATGACAGCCCTGGTGACCAATTTGATGCAATGTGAGGCGTATGGTCTGAGTACTGACAGGCTGACCCCCCCGACCCCTTCAACCTCTGCAGCAATGCTAGCAGCACTCATACATCTATTTCCCAAAGCCAGCCTCTGGATATGACGCTGAGCATGGGCACTCAACTTCTTTGGCCGACCATGGCGAGGCCTATTCTGAGTGGAGTGTGTCCTGTTAAACTGCTATATGGCCACCGTGCTGCAGCTCAGTTTCAGGGTTTTGGCAGTCTTCTCATAGCTAGGTCATCTTTATGTAGAGCAACAATTCATTTTTTTTTTTCAGAACCTCAGTTAGTTCATTGCCGTGAGATGCCATGTGGAACTTCCAATGACCAGTCTGAGAGTGTGAGAGTGATAACACCTGCTCCCCCTTCACACCTGAGACTTGTGACACTAATGGGTCTCATGACACCAGGGAGGGAAAATGGCTACTTGGGCCCAATTTGGACATTGTGTACTCACTTTTGTTGCCAGCGGTTTAGACATTAATGGCTGTGTCTTGCGTTATTTTGAGGGGACAGCACATTTACACCGTTATACAAGCTGTATACTCAGTGCTTTACATTGTAGCCAAGGGTCATTTCTTCAGTGTTGTCATAAGAAAAGATATTACTAAAATATTTATGAAATGTGAGAGGGTGTACTCACTTCTGTGATATACCGTAAGTCCCCATTTCAGTGGCAACAACCTAGCGGTGTTGAGCTCTGTGTATAGATCTGCCAGTTTTGGCGTTTCTCCCCTTATTCCACCCCACCCCTTTCCTGAAAGGTATCACATTCTTCTGTTTGATGTGTTGTTGGGAACGGTTGCTAAGGAGAGAAGTGTTCTATTACAATTCTAGTGATGCCCGCTCTAATAATATACTGTGCTATGCATACTTCAGAAGCAGACACCTCTCAGCTATAAAGAGCACGGAGATTTCAACAGAGGGATACTTCAACTTATGTTACATACTCAGAGCTTGCAGACGAGCCAATGAGACTCCCCCCCGCCCACGAATGCACACTCAGACCAATGCGAGTGCCAATGTTTAGAACAATGGCCAGCAGAAAGCTCTCAGGGAAAACATCTTTCAGCATGTTATCATTACAGGTCTCTCCTATCTTTCCAAAATAAGCAACTCCTCCTTAAAAATGCTTTTAAAAGAACTGGGCTTATAAAATGCCAAAAGCCAAGGGTTGATGTCCAGGGCAAGTGATGCTGAAGCTGAGTTTTGATACTCAGAACATCTCAACTTGGAAAGAACCTGTTAGAAATAATGCATGAACTTTTTACATTTGTGACTTTTCTCCCCAGCAACGTCAAAAAACGGCTCTCTCTCAAAAAAAGTTACTTTACCAGGCATTTTACTTGTTAAAATGTTAAATGGCATCTCCTCTGCAGAAGGGCACAGCTCAGCCCAACTCTCCAAAGGGTGAATTGGAGCAGAACCGCAAATGAGCAGCCTCGGCACAAGAGAAAGCTAGGATGATCTGTATGATCCTTCCCCTCAAATTTTCTGTAGCATGGAAAAGAAGCCATAGCCCAAGAATGAAGCTGAGGTTTGGCCGAATTGGCCATCCCATAGGTGAGAACTTTCCTGTTTGTATGAACAGGAAAACGGCTTCTTTTTTCTTTAAAAGAGTGCATACTGGTGCAAGTAGAATCTTTCAACTGTTTATAAAAATAAAAGTATCTACTGGATGGCTGGATAGCTCAATGAGAAAGGTACCACCTAGCTGAGAGTTCAATTATCTGCTTTGTGTCCTAGGAGAAAAGCCAGCCTGTGTAGCCTTGGGCAGGCTGCACAATCCTACAATCCCCAGAAGAAAGGAATGGTTAAACCCTTCAGAGTAATCTATATCTAGAAAACCCTGGAATTGATTAGGCAGCACATAACTGTCATTAAAGTATCTACTAAAGTAGGAACTGATGGATACTAGTACCTAGGTATATTGGATGAGTTAGACCAGTGGTTCTTAACCTTTGTTACTCGGATGCTTTTGAACTGCAACTCCCAGAAACCCCAGTCAGGTGGTGAAGGCTTCTGGGAGTTACAGTCCAAAACTCCTGAGTAACCCAAGGTTAAGGACCAGTGAGTTAGACAAGCTCTCAACCGTGCTTCGCACTCCAATGATGGAGGCATTTGGGAAGAAATTGGACCATCATCTGTCAGATCTGCTTTGATTTGGATTCCTGCACTAAGCAAGGGTTTTACCTTGATGGCCTTCTAGCCCCCTTCCAGCTGAAATTGTTCTATGAATTTTACCAGGTCTAAACCTTCAGTCAAAGCTTCTTACAGTGTCATGCTAAGGAAGTGTAACTAGAAGTCAACGTTTCTTGTACTGTCACGCTAAGGAAGTGTAATTTGACGTGGCCCACGGACTCTTTAGTACAGTAGTTTTCAACCTTAGGGCCTGTGATCATCTTGGACTATAGTTCCAGGAGGCCTTAGAAACACTGCAGATTCTTGGTTGTCTTAGCTAAGGCTTCTGGTTACTGTAGTCCAAATCCATTTATAGCGCCAAGTTTGGCCTGCCTGAAATAAATTTGATTTTTTGAAGGGAAATGTTGATGATGCTCCCCCATTTAGGGAAGAGCGTGGTGTAGACATGTTCTCTCTGCAGAGGACACAACAAATATGTTAATTAGCGTGCCAATAATGTTAATTCAATTATTTTGAATAATGTTAAATCAAATATTTTCAGTTCTCTGGTTTCTAGCATTTAACTTAAACTAATTTAATTTTCAGACCTAAGGTTTTCAGAAATAATGTTCCTCTGATAATGGTTAGGAATATTTTTTTTAAAAAAGCATGGGGCTGGATCGTATTAAAAGTATAATTCAGCATCCTGCTCCCAGGAGCCCAGAAAAATGGCCGGAATGCCACAGCTACCCCTGCTGTTGTCTTCCAGCATGTTTTGGTTTACACTGCGTCTGTTTATGGATGTTCCATAGAGGCCCCATGAAGCCTGGCCACTAATGGACCTGGCCCTCCATAAAGAGACCCAGTCCTGAGTAGAGATCCTGCTACAGCACGTTTCTCATTCATTATTTGTGGGGTAATGTGCTGAAGTCTCGGCTGGATAAAAGCAGTCTATTCCGTTTGCCTTTCACATAAAAGGTAGGTAAGGCTTTATCTGTTCTATTGTTTCGTGGAGAGAAGAGCGATGGCAGGGTGCACCACGTTAGAAGATGTAAGTGAACTCCCGGTTGGGGTGGGTGGGGTGGGTTAGGGTTTAATAAGGCCAACCAGCCGTGATGGCGGACTTCGTATTTGTCTCCCCCAAGGAGACGAATACGAATCTTCTATCTCTACGTGTGAGCCGTTTTCAATGAGGTGGGTCACCGTTTGGCCCTACGGCAGCAAGCATCAGGGCAGTCCCAAAGCCATTTTTGAGGACTAAGCCCCTGATCCCAGCCGTTAACACAGCACGGGAAAACTTATTTAGAAAAAAGTGAGTGGGTTATTTTTTAAAATGCGGTAGCATGAAAATCTCAAGGAGTGATCCTTTGGGCATAAAACAGGCTGCCTCTCAGCCCCAAAGCCAGAAATTATAATTGTCTATGGATGTTCAGATCCACCTGGCTTTATGTTTTTAGTTATCTCAAAAGAGATGTTCATTACTTCCAGCCTTTGGTAGTCTGTGGCAGGTGCTGGAACAAATCTTTAGCCCCTAAACCTGCCACAGTTGCCCCCCCCAACAAAAAAATTGTAGTTTAAGATTCAGGACCTTCCCAAGACCTGCCAGACTGCCAAAAGGGGCCAAAGAGCCTCATGGCACAGTGGTTAAACTGCCGTCGTGCAGCTGAGTTCAATCCCAGGTAGCCGGCTCAAGGTTCACTCAGCCTTCCATCCTTCTGTGGTCAGTAAGTGGAGCACCCAGCTTGCTTGGGGGGGGGGAGGGACAATGTGCAGCCTGCATAATTAAACTTCAAATTGCCCAGAGAGTGCTGTAAGCACTATGAGGCATTATATAAGCAGCATACTGGCTTTTTTGCTTTGGAAGAAGAGAAGAGACCTGGGGGGAGCTGGTGGTGGGGGCATGAAACAGCTTTGCGGGGCCCCACACGTTCCCCAGCCCTGCTGCAAATTGTAAGAACCACTCCTAAAGCTTGGTTTCGACACTCCTTATCACTGCCCTGTCTAAACTATCAGGTTTCGAGTTGCAACGATTTGCCCCTGAGAAAAACCAAACAAGCCCAGAGAGGCTTCTTAAAAACATGAACATCTGTTCTGCCCATATGTGAGAGGTTCTGACCTATGGCTACTGATCAATGGCTAGAGGAAAATTCAGAGGCTTTAGCAGTAATGAGGGAAGATGTTTATCCCTATTTATCACACCCGTGTACAGCTTGGCAACATCAGGCTAACAAGGTCCCCCTCCCTTTGGGATAATACATCCAGGGCTCGGTAGCAGCTTTATCCTGAACTCGGTCGCTGTCCCTTAATCTCCAGCAATGTGGGCCTTATGGAGGAAGTGCAAATTTAATGCTTGCTGCTAGGCACACCAGTTCCTCCCAGTCACATCCTGTTCTGTTTCACATTTACTGGACTTATCCTCCTATCAAAGCAGTCCATTTTGATGTGATGACAACACTCAGTTTTGTATTAATTCTTCAAACCCAAGTAACAAGCGGTCTGTCCTTAAAGTCCACGGTCCCTCTAAAGGACAAGAGGGGAGTCTGTGACCCACTAGATACCAATGGTTATAACTTCCATCATCCCTGATCGCTGGCTATGCTGGATGAGACTGGCAGAATTTGATGTCCCACCACACAAGGAAGGTTACAAGTCTTCCACCCCTGAATATGAGTCATGCATTTATGAGGCTTTCTCTACCACCTCAAAAGGGTCATTGCATGCTAGAGAAGTCTGTGCACTCATTTCAGATTTAAAACAACACTGTTGAGTAGGTTTTGCCTGGATATAATGACTTGCTCAAGGCTTCCACCAGAATATCCCCATTCTCAACCTACTTCACTACATGGCTGTCGCAGCCACAGCTGTACTAGAAGGAACACAATGTCTTAAAAAGGCCAACTCTGAGTATCTCCATGGTGCCTTGACCCTTATCTTTACTATAATATCTACACAGTGCATTTGAAAAACTGTCCGCCTTTTCGAAAGCGCCACCCCTCAAGGAGGTAAGAGGGATGGCTTGTAGACAAAGGGCCTTTTCGGCAGCTGCCCCCAGACTATGGAATGCCCTCCTGTCTGAGATTCGTCTGGCGCCGACGCTGATGATATTTCGGCGCCAGGTCAAAACCTTCCTGTTCCAGAAGGCTTTTAGTTGAAATAATATCAACTGTGGGTCCTGACGGCAATTTTTCGAGTATAAAAATTTTAACTGTATTTTAATTGCTGTATCTTTTTTATTGTAGTTTAATTGTTGTAAGCCACCCAGAGACCTTTGGGTAAAGTGGGTGGCATATAAGTTAAATAAATAAATAATAAATAAATGACCCATATCCAATTGCTGATCTTAACTAGAGTAGACCAACTCTACATAAGCATCAATTGACCATTTATCAATTGATTCAATGGTCAGTCTACTATCAATAGTCTTAACAGAGTAGACCCAGTTGCTGGATGGTAAGGCAAAACAAGTAAGTCCCATTAAATCCATAGGTCTGCTTTTGTTGAGGTCAGCAATAAGATTCTGGCCAATTAGTTTAGTTTCGATAAAACTAGCAATTGGATTTTAAGCTTGTAAGCCTTAGCTTGCAGGACCAACATCTGGGGATTATGAGGGTTAAGAATCCAGAACATATGGAGGGCAACAGGTTGCCCACTCCTTTAAAAAACAGAGTAATTATCATAGCTTCATTTGAAGAGCTTTGGGTTATGTTGGTTTGAGGAAGTGTTGAGAATTTCTGTACATGACAAACCTAGACTTAACAAACAGCCACATTAACCTTCAATTCCTTCAACTGGGAGCTAGGGCAGTTAAAAGATATTTGAAACTACTTTAAATCTATAGAGCTATGAATACAGTGGTGCCTCGCTTAACGAACGCACCGTACAACGACGAATCCGCATAGCGATCCCCTTTTCGGGATCGCTAATGCGGAGGCATACCAATCGTTCCAATGGGCAAAACTCGCATAGCGACAATTGGTAAGCGTTTCGCTTACCAATCTTCGCTTTGCGATGCCCATGGATCAGCTGTTTGGCGGTTCTAAAATGGCCGCTGGACACCTGAAATGGCCACGTGCAGCGTTTTCGCGCCCTCCCCTTGCTTACCGAGGGCGCGAAAATGGCTGCCGCTATGGAGGAAACTTCGCTGAACGGTAAGTTTAGGGCCCATTGGGTTTTTATGTTCCGTTTAGCGATGTTTTCACATAGCGAGGGTTAATCCGGAACGGATTAACCTTGCTATGCGAGGCGCCACTGTACATGATAAGCTATCGCAGCAAATCTTTGTTTAAAATATGGCTAGTCAACGTGTGACTCTCCAGCTGTTGTTTGATTACAACTCCCACCAAGCACAACTAACCCAGACAATGGTAATGGCAGATGGGGCTTGCAGTCAAGCAAAAGCTGGAAGGGTTCAGGTTTTTATACTTACTCTACAGTGTCAACACCATGGGAACAGGTGCACACAAGCAGAAATGACCCAGTCCGTAGCCGGAAGTTGACACATCATGTTGTCCCCAAAGACAGCACTGCTATCCTGCATCCTGAGAATCCTAGCATTTGTTGAGAAAAAGTCAACTCTTTGGCCTTAATCCTAAGGGGCAAATTTGGGAGAAAGCATTTTTGGCGAAGTCTTTTAAACCAAATAGGTTTACCTTTGCCTTACATAAAACTGATACAAGCTGTTCTTTTCCCCCCTCCTTGAAAATATAATATTTGCAAAAGACTTAACTTAGACAATATGAGTTTCTTGCAAAATTTGTTCGATCGTGTTGCACTGAACTCATATGGAAGCTGCACACGGTATGTGACTGGATTGGCAAGATGTCAGCTTGACCCAGACATCTCAGGACTCAGATCTCTCTAAATTCTGGAAAATCAAAATGACATCCCAGCACTCTGCACGTGCCAAAGACCATATATCCTAATGTGAAGGGTTTACCAGCCAATGGGGCATGGCAGATTGCTTAGGAACCTGTGTCCCTCTACAGAAATCTCTTGGAGGCTGCAAAATGTATATGCAATGGACATCTATTGCCAGCATCAACCACCAACAGGCTTCCCCCCCACTCCCCACCAAAAAGTGTGCACTGAGAGATGATGGTAGAGCAATACTTTCACCGCTCAGCCTTCCAGCTTCATCTTGCTACTAAATCTCCTTGTAATAGAATTCCAAGTCATGGTTCTAACCTATAACAGCTGGGGCCAAAGCTATTTCAAGGACTGCATCTCCTTTTATGATCCTGCTTGAGTGTAAAGATCATCAGGAGAGGTCTTCCTCTCAGTCCTGCCACCTTCACAGGTGCATTTGGTGGGGACACAAGAGAGAGCCTTCTCTGCGGCTTCTCCCAGACTCTGGAACTCCTTCCCACTGGAGGCCAGCCTGGCCCCAACTTTGCTGTCCTTCTGCATGTGGGCCATGACCTTTCTCTTAAACCTTCCCAAAGGGAATGGCTGCCAAGTGGTGTTTTAAAAATGGATTGTTGTACCTTAACTGCATCAAATGTCTTTTGGTGTGGCTTATGTCTTTTGGTATTGTAATCACTGATCCTTTTAGTATTGCATAGTCATTGTTACCAATCTTAAACACTGTCTGTTAATCATTGTAAGCCACCTTGGTTTCTTTTTAAGGAAAAAGGTGAGTTAACAATAGTTTAAATACATACATACATTCATAAATAAATAAGATAATAGCTCCACAGCCCTTTTGCTCTGGCATCATATCCCACTGCACTGTCCTGCATACATGTGATTTTATCTGGCTGGGAAGCTAAGCAGGATCAATCTGGGTTAGTACCTGGGTGGGAGACTATTACAGAACATATGAGATATCCAGGTAGAGATAGGAAACAATTCCACCTGAAACCCTTTAGCTACTGCCAGTCAAAACTAAGAGTACTGGGCTATATGGTCTGATTTAGCATTAGGCAACGCCTTACACTCTTGGCTATGATGACACAATTAGGAAGCCACTTTGGAGGACAGGTAGGACCCTTCTCCACCACTCTACAAGAGGCTATGTTTGCTGAGCTCTACTAGGACTGAATTCTTCCCAAGGAATCTGCATAGACATAACACAGAAAAAACACAAATTAGCATGCAGCCAGCACCAGAATAGAGCCTGGTCTACTTAGATGGACCATTTAAATAATTGGGTTTTTTTTTTAAAAAAAACCTCAAAATATATACCAGGCCTATAACAGGAAAGGAGGAACGCATGTGATGCCCTTTGTCATGTAGCCACTAGAAAGAAAGCTTAGATGCTAAGTCTGAAACATGCTGAAACTGTCTCTTCTGTTCTGTTACGACAGCCCTCTCTTGTAGTAACACAGTAAACACACACACGAGAGAGGCAGTGTGTGTGTGTGTGTGCGCGCGTGCACATGGGATGTATAAAAAATTGCAGTTATTTTTCTCCCAGTGGTGCTCAGAAACTGGGACCAGTAGGCAGAATGGGAAAGGCAAATCTTGATAGACATTGTTGAGACACCCACTGCAAACACCTGCTTTTGCTAAATTTCTCCATCTTCCACTGGCTTATGTTTGCATGCAAGCCTGACTCTGTCTAAACTTATCATGCTTCCTGAACATGCTTAACTCATCTGGGTCTGACTAGGGCTTCAATGGGAGATTCTCAGGTAATTCCAGGTGCTGTGCTGGGGAGGGAAGAAACGGCACAGTCCTTAGGGTCAATCAATCCTCGACATCTCCAAGCAAGGCTAGGAAAGAATCCTACCTGAAACCCTGGAGTGTGCTGCTGGTCAGAGTTGGCAGTACTGGGCTAGATGGCCAACTGTATGCCTCAGCATAAGACACCTTCCTTTATTTCCTGTTCATGTCAGTGAAGAGACAAGCAGAAAAGGAAGAGGAGCAGTGTTGCAAAACTTCCTTGTCAAGCACATGTCTGAATTGGCGGGGTCATCACAGAGATATCAGCATGGGTCAGCGTGGTGGTGCTGCGGGTTAAACCACAGAAGCCTCTGTGCTGCAGGGTCAGAAGACCAGCCGTCATAAGATCGAATCCACGCGATGAGTGAGCTCCTGTCACTTGTCCCAGCTCCTGCCAACCAAGCAGTTTGAAAGCATGCAAATGCAAGTAGATAAATAGGTACCACCACAGCGGGAAGGTCATAGTGTTCCATGTCTAGTCACGCTGGCCATGTGACCACGGAAACTGTCTTCGGACAAACACTGGCTCTACGGCTTGGAAACGGAGATGAGCACCGTGCCCTAGAGTCAGACATGACTGGACTGAAAGTCAAGGGGAACCTTTACCTTTACCTTACAGAGATATGACACGACCAAGTTGCAGGTGATATAGGAAAGACCTCTCTCTGCCTGACACCTTGGAGAACCACTGCTAGTTGGAATGACCTATACTAGGTCTGGTCTGGTGGCCAAACAGACTGACCTCATGTAGCACAGCTGACTGTGTGGCTGTGTGGAGCCACGGTGATGCACAGATCTCCAGCCACTGAATACTCCCACTGACATTTGAAAACGACGACTAGAAACTGAGCCTTCTTGGCAGTTGCCCCGTAATTGTAGAATCTGGGGTAATTCTACAGTTACCCCAAATTTGCCTGATCCCCTAACTGCAAATTTTCAAAAGATCATTAAAAACAGGGTCCCTTAGGCAAGCCTTCCTGGATTCTAGAACATCCTGATCCAGTAGCGTTTTAACAACTATATACAGTCGTGCCCCGCTGGACAATTAACCTGCTCTACGACAAATCCGCTTTACGTCGACATTTTTGCGATCGCTTTTGCGAGCTCAAAACTATGTTTTAAATGGGTTTTTTTTGCTGTGCGGTGATTGGTTCTCTGCTTCGGGAACTGATTTTCGCTTTATGACGATCAGCAAACAGCTGATCGTCGGGTTTTAAAATGGCTGTCGGCTGAAGAATATGCCCCCCCCGTTGTTTTCTAGGACGGATTCCTCGCTTTACAGGTACCGAAAATGGCCGCCGTATGGAGGATCTTCACTGGACGAGCAGCTATTCAGCCCATTGGAATGCACTGAACGGTTTTTGATGTGTTTCAATCGTTTTTTTTATTTCGTTTGACGACGTTTTCGCTCTACAGCGATTTCGCTGGAATGAATTAACGTCGTCAAGCGAGGCACCACTGTATTCAACCCTCTACCATGCCTTTATTATTTTAATGTTTTTTATTGCCATTTCTTCTTTTGGTCTAAATTATAATTGATTGCTTCTGTCTTTTTGTTTTGTTTTGTATTGTATTGTTGTAATCTGTAAACTGCCCAGAGTGGCCTGGGATATGTAGCCGGACGCGCGATATATAAAACTCTAACAAACAAACAAACAAACAAACAAACAAATTTGATGACAAACTGCTTCCAGGTAGGAATGGAGAAAAATGTTGCTTTTGACTGCCTTGCAGAAAGTAATCTTTTCACACTTTTAAAGATTTGTCATGAGAAGAAAAGCACTACGCACTGAAAATCTGCATATAGACAAGTCTACCAAACTATGTGCATACTTCGGAACAAGATTGACTTAAAATGTGTGCAATTAAAAGAACTGCACACAAACACGGTGTAAAAGATGGGGGGAAATGACACATTAGGTAAAATGCACAAAAATCTGCATATTAGGGAAAAATGCCATAAATACCATATTTTTCGCTCCATAAGATGCACCTTTCCATAAGATGCACCAATTTTTTAGGAGAAGAAAACAGGAAAATATAATCTGTTTTCTTCACTCCAGACTTTCCACCCCCCTGTTTTGTGGGGAAAAAGTGTGTCTTATGGTGCGAAAAATACGGTATGTTCATGCATTCCATGCAAAAGGAAAAGACAAAAGAAAAAACCCAACAAAGTCTTCCAACCTGATACAAAATTGGGACAGGAAGGAACTGCAGGTGGGATTTGAAGAAGCACCATGAAATCGGGACTAATTTTCACCACTGTTAACAGAATGCTCCTTGGTACTAACAACCTATAAAGAATTACTGCCACTATCTTTTTTCTTCCAGATTTAACTTTAGCATGTAAGGAAAGGGGCAAAAAGGTGGAAAAACCAGCAGGAAAACATGGGAACTTTACTAGCGGAAGACCACCTGCATGTACTATAAATGCCACTGAACAACTAACTTTGTGTACAAGTTCTACCGCATTGTTTTAACACCTCTGCAGTCTTTGCCCTGCAAGAGCACAGTGGCACAGTAGTTGCCTTTATAACCCTAGTTTTCCCTAGCCCCACAAGAGAGAATGGGGAGAGAAAATGCGGTCAGCTGCAGTATGGTTGGCATATCAATGGCATGATCTTTCAAACTGCACATGGAAGGATGGAATAGCAACAGGAGGCCAAGTGGCTATGGAATAGGTTCAGGTACCATCTGAAATTCAGTAATATCATCCTTTATATCAGTCTACAAAGTAGCTGCACCACCTGCGTGAGAGTCAATCGGACAACAAAACTCCTTGTGAGGATACCCACAACAGCTGCCCTGTCGTACCCAGAGCTTCTGCTATTAGTGTTTCAAATCCACCCCTGCCACGTGCAATGATCAGCCAGCCAGCCAGCCATAATGATCAATAGTAACTGGCCAGGAAACAAACGGCTTCTGTCTGTGTTCATTGAGCGCAGCCATCCATGCCCCATGCCATTCCAGTCAATCCCAGCAATTACGGCCCCATCCCAGCTGTTTATTGAGCTATACTTAAACAAGGACAATAAAACATTGTGAAGCCGTGTTAGAAGTGGAGGTGGCGACCTGCAAGCCAGACAACTTTTACCTATCCCTTTCTGCTTCAAAGAACTTGGAAAACCTCTGGCTAGGGAGTTCCCGGAGGGGAAGCTGTGTTAAGTCAGTGGTCTGTTCTGGCAAAACCAGGAAAAAGAATCTCAAGGTACTCAAAAGACTAACAGGTTTCTCTGGCATAAGTTTTAGTGGACTGCAGTCCACTTTTCCAAACACATGCAGTACAGCCTTGCAGATGGAAGCTATGTTCCATGCATCCATGAATTTCATTGTATGGGTATACTATGTATTATACTTACAACGACAATAAATTTATTTGATATCCACCTACTAGGGTTGGACTCTACACGTTACTGACATTAAAGAGTTAGCTGGGGTGTCTCCACTGCCCCCCACCAAAGAAGTGATACCTTATTTTTTTTTCCAAGATACCATTGAAAGTCTTTGTTAATCCAGACCAGGGAAAAACAATGTCGGTGAGGGGGAGAGGTGCCTTGCCCCCCAATGCGTACTACCTTCATCCCCCTGAAAACAACACAGCCAAATTTGTGGTACCTCTAACAGCTCAATGTTTCCTTTGAAACAGCGTGTACCCATACATGCCGTGTCATTAAATCACATACAGTCCCGTTGATTCCGATCTTCCAAACCTTTTCATTATGGTTGACAGTTCTACTTCTAGTGGCCCCCCCTGGGACCGTGCAGCTAGCCCCAGGCCCTCCCAGGAGATTAGCGGGGATCCCAACTGCAGGCTCCTGGCTTCTCAGCCAAATACTTCAGCCACCTTATCTGTTAATAGCGATGCCTTGGTTACCAGCATAACAGTATTTCTGGGCGAATGAACCCACTTGTAAACAAAGCACTCACAGGTGCCCACCTCATTTCAAAGAGAGGGAGAGAAACAAAAGCCAATGCTCAACATTGCTTTTTTTCCATATATTTTTTCTCACTCAGGGAAGTAGAGGACTTAGAGGGTCAAAAAACGTGGACACAAAAACTACTTGAAGCTGACCTATATTGCTCACTGATTGCATCCTGGGACGGTGTTGCTGGCCCAAGGCTACCCAGGCCGGCTCTTCTCTCAGGACACCGTGGGGAACCGAACCCCCAACCTCTAGCTCTGTAACCAGATAACTAAAAACCATTCAGCTATGCAGCCAGCAGCAAGGGATAAAGAGGAAGCAAAACAGCAGGGCTAGTCCTTATAAGCAAAGACATGACATGGACACTCTCTGATTTTCTGCATTCTTTCCTGCCAGCATTCTTGACCCTCCTTCTATCCCCCTTATGTTTCCATTCTTCTGTGACCTTGCTTTACCCGTTACCCAATTCAAAGGCATACATTCAAATTCAGTGAAAATAAAGAGAAACCTGTCCATCTGCCGGTGCCTTTGTCCTCATAGCATGCTTCTGAAGCAAATTAAGAGGGAGAAAGTTCCTAGTCCTCAGGGCCCCCAGAGGTCAAGAGGTCAGCCCCTCCCATCCACGTTTCAATCAGCCCTCCAAAGCAACAGCAGATCCTCTGGGCTAATGCTGAGAGGAACACAGTGCCTCGGGGAAAACCAAATGCTTGCTAAAGGGAGCATTTTAAAATAGAATCAGAGGACAGTATCTGTAAAATTATATTGGTCCATTGTAACCATGAAACGCTTATGTCAACAAACATAAACGTCGCCCCCCCGGCTTCTCCCTCCTCCCCCATTTATGCGTTTATTTTTCTAAAATTAATTGGGTGAGAATGGAACGTGGGAGACAGCTCAAGCACAGTCAGAACTTACGGACTCCTCTCTCTGTAAGCGATGGCATGCCAGCGACAGCACGGGAGGATAGCACCAGCAGGCAGTAGCAGCAGCCGCTGAGTTTTATCTGGTTACCTGTAGCATGTTGAGAAGCAGGCTCCGGAACTTGGTGCCTTCCACCATGAACAGCGCCATCTTGTCACAGAGCTTGGCGGCCGTGGAGGCAAAGCTGCGGTCCGTCACGGCCTTCTGGTAAATGGTTTTGACAATCTCCCCAAGCATTTCCTCGGAGTTGGTGGAGTTCTGGGCCTCCTCCATGAAGTTGGTGAGCTTGGAGTCCACCCCGCTACTGTTGTTCCGCATGCTGTTAAGAATTTCAATTAGTTTGTCCATTTTGTTCTTTTGTGGGTTGGTAGACTCCACGGCCACTTCGTCCTGGTCCGTGAAAAGGGAAAGACAAGGCATCTGTTATGCAAGGAAAATGTGGAAGGGGGGAAAGAAAAGGAAAGAAAAGAAAAGGACACAGATCAGCACCTTAACCGCAGCACGCACGTTAGGAAGCGTCGAAAGCAGAGCTAAGCTAGAAGCATACAGATCAAGTCAAGCTGGGAAAATCGGCAGACTGAGCGCCTAAGTTTGGATGGCAATGTGGGCAATGTGCAGCCTGGCGTATCTCTTTGGACTACGACTCCCCAAAAGGACCAGCTAACATAGCCAAGGCGGTTGAATGAATTGAGTGGCGGTTGAATGACATCTAAGATTCACCAACATGTTCTCCACCCTTGCTTGAATGGTTGCTGCAGTAGAGAATGTCTGTCTCGTTAGTCCCCCGTAGCCTAGAGCTCAAAAACAGTCATTTTTATTTATTTATTGGATTTCTATCCTGCCCATTTAGACCAAAGGTCTACTCATACTTTTACACTGTCCCTCCCAATATATTCCAACCAGTTCTACAGGGCGAAGATGCTAAAAGCTTCTAAATCCTGAATCTAGAGACCTGGTTAACACATTTCAGATCTCTTTAACTGCTCCAACGCCTTAGCCAAGGAACCTTGGTTCATCCAAACAAACAAACAAAAAAATTTAAGTGAGGTTTCCAAGCTTGGGGAAAAGCCTAGTGCTGGTGGTGAAAAACCATCTCCTAGGAGGACTGACAATGGAATGCTGAGAGCTGAGTAAAAGGGAAGGTAGAAAATGAGAGTTCAGGCATGTGCATATGTGTGCACGCATGCACATGCATGGGGAATAAAATCGATTAGGTAGAGCAGGGCACCACTGTCTAGTGAAAATGGTGCACGGGGCTGTACCGTTTTGCAATGTTATATCAGGGGTTTTACTTGTTTACCGCAGAATCTCTGTATCTGTAATTACTCTGGGGAGATCTCAACAGTGTATAAAGAATTACAGCTGTTCACGCCTCCCTTTAATGCCTGCACTCAGAATTGCTTAGCATCACAGAGGGCACTACATCAGCTGCCTTAATGCCATTTTCTAGGAACGAACCTTTTTTTTTTAAAAAAAAAAGACAAGAACCACAGATGTCTTCCAAACCAACACCTAGAGAAGCCTCATAGTCCCATAACCTTAATCACTTTTTGTGCTTTTTAAGAGCCACAAGGGAGACAGAATTCAACTGATCTGATAAGCACGCTTACAGCTGTGGGAAGCCACACCTGTTGAACTTCTGACCGTCATGTGTTCTATGTATCCTATGTGCTGGGAAGCAAAATAAGGGAAGACACTTGTCTGCAGCAAATGGCCACAGCACATTGGAATCCTCTCCTTTGATGATGCAGCACCACTTCTGAACCCCAGTAACAAGGCTGCACCCCCCCCCCAAATCTACTCACCTTACTGTTAAGAATATTGATGTAAAGCAGCACAAGACATTTATTTGGCTCTTTTCCTATACAGTGGTGCCTTGCATAACGATTTTAATTGGTTAAAAAAAAAACGTTATGTGAAACATCGTTATGTGAAACACCATTTCTCATAGGAATGCATTGGAAACCGGTTAATCCATCCCAATAGGCACGGATTGCCGTCCTTAAGCGAAAAAACCCATAGGAAACATCGTAAAACGATACAATGTTTCCTCCATTGGAATGTATTGAAGCTGACTCAATACATTTCAATAGCTTTGCGAAGTCAATTTTTGCAAATTTAAGTGTGTCATAAAAGGGTCAAAAATGGTTTTAAATGCTTGGATTAGCTTCTGCACCCTCTAAAACGGATGCAAAAGTTAATTTGGCTTTGATCTGACTTTTCATTAATTTATGGTGAATTTTTTCCCCCCAACTTTTGACAGCTGTCAAAATCTGACAGCTCCATTGTTTCCTATGGGGGAAGAAAAAATTCACAATAAATTAACGAAGACTCAGCAACTGTTCTAAATGCTTGGGTTCGTTAGAGGACCCCCTAAGTCGTGTGCAAACCTGATTTGGCTTTGATCTGAACTTTCGTTAATTTATGGTGAATTGTTTTCTCCCCCATAGGAAAGCATGAAGCTGTCAGATTTTGACAGGTCCATTGGTTCCTATGGGCCGAAAAAAAAAATTCACCATAAATTAACGAAAAGTCAGATCAAAGCCAAATCAGGGTTGCACACGACTTAGGGGGTCCTCTAACGAATCCAAGCATTTAAAACCGTTTTTGACCCTTCTAAGACACTTTTTAAATTGAAAAAAGAAACATCGTTAAGTGAAGCAGGGGACCTAAAATCGCATTCGTTATGCGAAGCATGGTCCCAAACTTCGCTAAGCGAAAATCGCCCATAGGAAACATCGTTATATGGTGCATATTATTTTCTAAAAAAAACACATTGTTATGCGAATTCATCGCTAAACGAGGCACTCGTTAAGGGAGGCACCACTGTAGTTGGGTTACTAAGGGATGTGAGCAGACTCCTAGGGTACTGTTTTTAAACATATTATCCCTGGTTATATGGACATGGATGAGATATATTGTGTTTGGATCAAAAACAGCAGCTGCAGTGTTAAGTCTTTATAGGCAAAAGCAACAAACAGCATATAGCAACACCTAGGTGTTGAACACAGCATTAAAAAAGACTGCATTGGCCCTGCTAAAGCAGAATGTACAGTAGGACTCCCATATCTGTGGGAGACTGGTTCCAAGCCCCCCTCCGGCAGATCCTGAAAAATGCAAATTACAGCAAACACAGTTTTAATAGTGAGTGAATATTATACATAGCATTGTCTCTGGCTCCCTCTAATGGCCAGTTCTGGTAATGTCATTGTGGAAATATATTTCTCTAGAACACTATTTGTATACAGTATGGTCTCTGGTTCCCTCTAGTGGCCAGTTCTGGTAACTTTGGATTTAGAAATACAGTGGTGCCTCGACTTACGAACGCCCCTACTTATGACCACTTTGAGTTACGACCAGCTCCGGCTGCAAAATTTTGCTTCGAATTGCAGCCAGAGCTTCGATTTCCGAACAGAGAAAGGCAGGGGGAAAAGGTGGGAAATTCAAACCGTTGGTGGTGAAGAGGCTGCTTCTTTGTTGCGCTTTTTCCCCAACGGTTAGGGAAAGGGATGCAGCAGCAGCAGTGGCTCAGCACGGGAGGCTGAGCCTGGCCAGAGTGCTCCCTCTGGCCGCTCAACTCCTGCCGGCGGCATTGGCCTGCTGAGGGCGGCGAGGAGCGGCAACCCAGGCCTCGTTGGAGCCCATCGGGAGGCAAGCGGCCAGAGGGAGCACCCCGGCCAGGCTCAGCCTCCCCACGCTGGGCCACCACTGGTGCCGGTTCTAGAGCTGGAGGTGGTGTCGGGCAGCAGCAGCATCGCCGGCATCGCCCTGGGACTGCCTGGTAAGGTAAGGTGCCATTTTTAAAAAACTGTTCTGGATCAGTTTTGCAGGATGGGGAGGAGTTATGTTTCTGTTTTATTTTTTGCAGTCCCACTGTGGGACGTGCTCTGTTTGTTTTTATTAGGGTTTTTTTGGGGGGGCGGAATGGATTAATCATGTTCCCATTTCGACTTACGTTTCATCTTCTGGAATGGATTATGGTCATAAGTCGAGGCACCACTGTACAGTGGTGTCCCACTTGACTATGATAATGCATTCTGTTAAAATCGCTGTTAAGCGAAATCGTCGTCAAGCAAAAGTAAAAACCCCATTGAAATGCATTTAAAACCAGTCAATGCGTTCCAATGGGGGAAATACTTCATCGTCCAGCGAAGATTGCCCATAGAGAACTGCTGATCAGCTGTTCTAATTCCTTGAAATGCGAAGCTTCCGTCCAGAAAACCGCCATTTTGCGAAGGGAGGGAAGCCATTTTACGAAGGGAAGCCATTTTGCGGAGCCGGAAAAATCGTCGTTAAGTGAACAAACGGTTCGCAAAGCAGGCTCCTAATCGATGTTAAGCGAAAAAACCCCATTGGAACCATCGTTTTGCGATCGCAGTAGCGATTGCAAAAAACGCATCGTAAAGCTATTTTGACGTCATGCAGGGTAAGCGTCAAGTGGGGCACCACTGTATATATTTCTAGCCTATTTTTAAAAATATTTTCAGGCCCTCAATTAGTGAATCAGTGGATACGGATCCCACGGATAAGTGGAGTCCTACTGTACACCACAAAAAGCAACATCTAGTGGCAGATGTTCTTCTAAGAAAAGAAAAAAGTCAAAGGACAACAAATTACACCAACGTATGGCAATCATTTGTAGTAATAGCAATAATGTTTCCATAATTTACTAAATCTATTCAGAGTGGGATAATGATTAATTTCCTTCATGGGACTAAACTACAAACATAACAGACATAAAATAAGTCACCCACAGTGTAAAGATGGAAAAAGTCAAATACGTAAGCAGCAACGGATTCACAGCTAAAAAGAGAAATCCCTACTTTTGTGGATTTAAATGCAAACCATATATACACTTCTGTGGAATACAGAGCAAGAAGGAAAAGCCTATATATGCAATTGACACATAAATGAATGTCAGTACTTTAAACACTGAATGTGTCTTGAATCAGACCTCTCACATTATGGCTTGGAAGGTGACACACTTTTCGAGATGGGATTTTTGGATTTCTTGGTCAACACATCCCGTAATTCTCCATCCTGGGAGTTCTCTCTGACGTACACACACCTTAAAAAGGTAAAGGTTCCCCTTGACATTTTCAGTCCAGTTGTGTCTGACTTTAGGGGGCGGCGCTCATCCTGCTTTTCAAGCCATAGAGCCAGCGCCTGTCTGAAGACAGTTTTCCGTTGTCACGTGGCCAGTGTGACTAGGGCATGCCGTTTTACCTTCCCAACGAGATGGTACCTATTTATCTACTCGTATTTACATGCTTTCGAACTGCTAGGTTGGCAAGGAGCTGGGACAAAGCGACGGGAGCTCACTCCATTGCGTGGATTCGATCTTACGACTGCTGGTTTTCTGACCCAGCAGCACAGGCTTCTGCGGTTTAGCCCACAGCGCCACCACGTCCCTTAGAGATACCTAAATGAGGCTCACCTGCAAGGAAAGGTCTAAACTGGAAGGCTTTCAGAATTAGCTAAGGCTAACTACAGTGGTGCCTTGCTTAGCGATGTTAATCGGTGCAGCAAAAATCGCTGCTAAGCGATTTCATCGCTAAGCGATTAAAAAAACCCATAGAAACGCATTAAAACTCATTTAATGCGTTCCTCTGGGCTTAAAAACTAACCTTATGCGAAAATCCTCCATTGCGGCAGCCATTTTCGGTGCCTCTAAAGCGAGGCAAAACAGCGGCCGGCCGTTTTGTTTACCCAGTGGCCATTTTGGAACCGCTGATCAGCTGGCTGAAAATGGGGGCTTTGCGATGATTGCTTCCCTGCGATCATCGCAAAGCGAAATTTCCCCACCGAGGCCATCACAAAGCGATCGCTCTTGTGATGGCAAAAAGTCCACCGCAAAGAGATTTCATCGCTATACAGAGCGATCGCTATGCGAGGTACCACTGTACTCCCAAAACTTCCTTTCTCAGAAAGAAAGATGCCACTTAGCACTGGGCAGAAACAGGCCCAGCTAAGCCTCCAAGCTTTCCAGTTTAGGCTTTTTAGCCCAGGTGAGCCACATTTAGGGGTCTGTAAGATATGTGCCAACCAGGTAAAACTCCCAGAATAAGGAATGATCAGGTTTATTATTCAAGAAATATGAAAACCTGAACTCTCCCCCTCTGGAAGTGCATCAGATCCTGTCCCTCCTAGGCTTCAGGAAAAAAGTAAAGACCTGGGTCTTTATTCAGGCTTTTCATATTCTTTCCCATTTAATTTTTTTTTTGGGGGGTGTTCTCTAATTCTGAATGACCCACAATTTCACAGGTTATCTGGTTCACCACCATCTTGTAATCTTAGTATAGACTTTACTACATATTTAAGATGGGCATTTCTTTCTTTAATCATTTATTTATTGTTACTGTTGAATTTTAGTTTGCTCATGTTCTCAGTGGCTGCGGCCTGGCCACTGGACGGGCAGGATAAAAATAATAATAATTTTAAAAAAATGAAATGAAAAACCCCTCCCTAATGTCTTTGACGCAGTTCGCTTCAAATGCAATTTAAGTGTAGCTTTGGCTGAAAGGGTTGCCGTTACATTGGGCGACCCTTTGTTCACCAGCTTCTTCAGGGCTGCTCCAGAACGGACTATCTAGCCATGGTTGCAAAATAGAACAGGTTTTTTCAAATGAGAGTCCTGTTGACAGCCAGAGAGAAAGGGAACTTCGCCCTCTCTTTCTATCTGCCAGCTCACCCCTTCCTGAAGAGCTGCAGAATATTTTGGGTTACTCAAGAGGGAAGGGGGGGGGATAGGAAACGGAGTCACCTTCTCTTTTAGTCTCCTGCGTAGTCTATCTTTGGAAGACTGAAGCAAGTTAATTTTGGGCCTCTCGCTGATGCGTTCGTGAATGCTGTCTTTCCGTTTGCTTTCTGGCTCCTGAATATACTGGGGGGACTGCCTGTCGGTGCTTTCGCTGCTGCGGTGCATGTCAAGAGGGATATGCACGGTACACACGGAGGTGTCCTCGATTTTCAAGTTCTCAGTCTCTTTGGCATTTCTGTGCATCTCTTTGTCGTTGGGCGAGTGTTTCTGGTTATGGTGCCACCGTCGGTTCTGGCTGTACCCATGGTGGCCCGGCCGCCCGGAGGCGTGTGGCGCTTGGCCCCCCTGGGACGGTTTCTGGTGTTCCCTGTTGTGTTTGGCAGTCCCTTGCTGATGCTCTGTGTGTTGCTGAGACTTATTCCCCCCGGGAGCCTTTTGTCTCCTGCAAAAACAAGAAGAAAAGATGAGATTTTATATTTAACTAACACTTTATACACGCGACAGCCGGGCTTTGGAAAGTAACTTTTTTCTGCACGACAGCTTGCAGAATCACAAAGACAGAATGGGTCCTCACAAGGCTGGCTGAGAGGCCTGGTGGAGGCGTGGATGGCGGGCATTCTCTTCCTCAGTACTGTCCGAGATGCTTCACCATGCTTTATGACGGCTCAAGAAGGGCTAGCCCTGTCTTCTAAGTGGCAACGGCCATAAAAATCTAATTAAATGTCAGGAGGTTGGACTTGATGGCCTTGTAGGCCCCTTCCAATTCTACGATTCTATCATTTTTCCGCCAGTGGTGAATGAGCAGATTGCACAGACTCGTTTCCTTTAAAAAAACCAACAGTGAGTAATTATGTTACACCTGAAAGACTGGCATAAGCTTGTGTGGACTGTAGCTCTCTTTGTGAAAAGCATCTAAAGATCTGGCTTCAGCAGTCCATGAAAACTGAAGCCAAATAAAATGCTGCAGTCTTCAAGTCGCCACAAGACACATTTTTATTATTGCTGCAACAGATTGATATGGCTTATCTCTAGAAATTTCATTTAAAAATTATTATTATTTTTTTTGCCATGACTTGTCACACTGTCATTCTCTATGCGAACAGGAAAGGAGGAAACACACATTCTGCGTAATGCTGGAGGGTTTCTTTGGAAACCGGCAGTCAGTACTTTGGCCTCTTTCGTCATTCTAACTCTTCAGGGGTGACAGTTGGCACAAGGATTTTGGAAGTCAGCATTTCCCAAGGCCTGAGCAGGTTATCAAGAACTAGGAATTTCTGAAAGGAAGTACAGCGTCAACAGGAAGCAAAACAGCCAGTAAAACTCGAGCCAGTAAAGCTAGGCTTTCAGAACCAGGTATAAAAACCACAGGAATAAAATCTACATATTTACTAGCAAAGTATCTATCAGTATGTCAGGTTCCTGTTTTCCTCTCTCCACGGAATAGGGATACTAAGAAATCTTGCTAAATTTCTTGCTCTTTCTGAGAAAGCAGAGAATTTGTTAACTTCCTGTGAAATTTCACACCTTTATGACAAGAACGAAGAGTGCTTTTTTTTGTTATGGAGCTGGGTGGTGTTTTTGTGGGGTTTTTTTTTTTGCACTTTATGTTTTTGCATAAAATGAGTCTTTTCCTTTGTGAAGCAAAACACACGCACGCCAGTGTGTGCACATCCACTTGCACGGCAAACACAGAAGGACTGATTAGGATGTAAAGGACAGAAACAACCCTTCCAATGCTTCTACTTTTAAAAGGTCTGATTCTTTCCAGCAGTTTGGTCAAGGACCAAAACGATTCCCCTCCTTCTCAAATTCCCATTGGCTTCTCCCTGGTCACTGTTGCAACGGAAGGTTGAACCTTTGGTTAGGATCAGCTGGACTCTTCATATGTTGTCTGAACATTTGATGTTTCTCCTTAATTCCCTTCCCCAAAGGAGAACACCTCCAGAGGTCTGAGGGCCATACATGCCGTTACTCAGACATTATCTTGAAGACATCTAGATGTCAGGAACAGGGAGCTCGAAAGTGGAGGTATCTGGCACATTTAAAGAGTGGTTTTGCCAGATCCACACCCCCAATGAGTTTCCATGGCAGAGTGAGGATTTGAACACAGGCCTCCTGAGTTCTAGACCATCACTCTATCCATTACACCACAGTGGGTATCCACATAATGTATAGATCCCTGGAAATTATGAGCCTGGGATATTTCTTACACAGATATAGTGCCTAGGACTATAAGGTAAAGGTAAAGGTTCCCCTTGACATTTAGTCCAGTCGTGTCCGACTCTAGGCGGTGGTGCTCATTTCCATTTCCAACCCATAGAGCCAGCGTTTGTCCGTAGACAATCCTCCGTGGTCACGTGGCTAGTGTGACTAGACGTCGTGTGGATTCGATCTTACAACTGCAGGTCTTCTGACCTTGCAGCACAGAGGCTTCAGCGGTTTAACCCGCAGCACCACCACATCCTGCCTAGGGACTATATCAGCTTCTAAAACAACAGAGAAATATCTCCGCTTGTTTTAGCCTAATCATTTTAATCACCAATGAAGAACCATCTTGTGATTGGCAATTGGGGAAGATGAAACTAGGACCAGATGAAACTAGCCCGGGCTTAAGGTTGCTGCAGGTGCAGAGGGTCTTTCTCGGCCAGGGTGGCGCGGTGGTGCGTCAGTCTCCCTGCCGAGGCTGTCAGTCTCCCTGCCGAGGCTGGAGCTGCGAGGGGTGGAGAGAGAGAGAAAGACGAAGCACAGCTGATCGGCGGGGCTTTCGGATGATCACGGGGAAGCACTTCCCTGTGATCATCCCAAAAATGGGGGCTTTGCGATGATCGCTTCCCCGCAATCATCGCAAAGCGAATTTTCCCCATAGGGGCCATCACAAAGCGATAGCTCTTGCGATGGCAAAAAGTCCATCACAAAGCGATTTCATCGTAAAACGGAGTTATCGCTATGCGAGGCACCACTGTACCTGATCCTTTTCCCTTTCTAAGAGAGGAGGTCTTTCACAGTCCCTGACCCAGCCTTCTCTCAATTCATCTTCCTACTTAGTCCCCATCTAAGATCCAGGAGGAATTTCTTCTGGATTTAAATATCTGCATCTACAGGAATGCATTTTTCACATCCCTGCATTGGATTAGATAGATTTAATATTTAAAGCTTTGCTGTCCTGTAGTTGAGAACTTTTAGGTCTCCTTGTGCAAGTCAAGGCTGGTAGGAGGTTAGGTAGTGCTCAATAACATTCCATGCATCTGGCCATTGTATAGGTCTTCCTTTTGCAAGACACAGGGGCGTCATTTAAAGAGTTAACTTAGTTTGTCCAGGTTATTATCTATTTAGTGAGACCAGAATCACAGTCTGCTTTGCGTGGGAAAATTTCTGTACGTAACAACTGTTTGATTTTCATGAATGTTATCATTTTTTTTTTTCATGGAATGTTGCCGTTCTGACTTCTACTTGAACATGTTCCATCCTCTTTAAACTAATAAAAGGCATTCACATTTTTTTCTGTTCTTTGTATAAAACTTAAAGCCTTGAGAAAAGAAGACCGGGGAGAGATATGATAGCATTTTTCAAATACTTGAAAGGCCGTCTTACAGAAGAGGGGCAGGATCTGTTCTGTCAATCTCGGAGTGCAGGGCACGTAATAATGGGCTCAAGCTACACAAAGGATTTAGGCTGAATATCAGGAAAAACTTCTTAACTGTTAGAGTAATATGACAATGGAACCCATGACTTTGGGAGGTGGTGAGCTTTCCAACGCTGGAGGCATTCAAGAGAAAAATTGGACCACCCTCTGTCAGATTTGCTTTGGTTTGGATCCCTGCATTGAGCAGAGGGTTGGAGTCGATGGCCTTATAGGCTCCGTCCAGCTCAATCATTCTCTGAGTCTATGGAATCTTCCAATTAATTGTACTTGTAAGTGATCTTGTGTCATTTCTAATTATAGCATCCTACCTGCTGGGGTAATTTCTACATACCTCCCTCAGACTTAAATAGAGGGCCATGCCTGCCTGTGTTCCTTGGCATCTCTATGCTATCCCTTTAACTTAGGGGCCAATTTTTCTTATGTTATTAGGGAACCAAGCCACAGCAAAATCATGTCTGCAGCCTCATTTGTTTTAGGGCTTCTTCTTTTCCTGAACAGGAGGGGGGAAACGTAGATTGAAAGAGTAACAGCTTGGGAGATGCAGGGAGCAAAGGGCGGATGCTTTTTGTTTATAGCAAACAGTGATTTTTTTAAAAAAAATCTTTATCTCATTACTTTCCAGCATCGTTTGGAGAAGGTATTGAAAAAAGTTTAAAAAATTGAGGCCGTGGGCTTACTTTTTAAGATAGACCCTACCCACCCAAAGTCAACAAAAAGCAATATGTGACATAAGCAAACAGTGACAAGGCACTGTTTTTGCAGCTTTAATGACAACTCATTACTTTGGCACTTTCTTTACGACCTGGGCTAGATAAGACAATCCTTTTTTTTAAAAAAAAAGTAAATTGCCAAGCTCTGTTCTCCTCCTTTCTCCCTCTCTCCTTCCTCTTTTCCCTTGGTTTTGCCTATTTTCGGACTTGGAAAAGAACTCCTTCTCATTCCCCTTCCAGCTGACATGAATATATAATCTATATAAGTAAATAAATCATCCAAGTCATCAGAGAACAAAGCAATATATAAACCACTATACAACAGAGTGTAAGCATTAGTTCAATGGACTATTGATAGCTTTAGGAGTAAGTAATTGGCTTTCCGTAATTTTTGCGGAGATGATCCACACCACTAATCTCAAAATCAACCCCCTGCAAGAAATAAACATATATGTTGTTTTATTTAATTTGGTACAGAGATTTATTTTACTTTACAGAGAACAAATTTATGCTGACCTGCTTAAAATGTGCTTTAGTGGAGGAAGTGGCCACTACCCTTCACTGGTCAGTGGCTAAAACCGTCCCCCTGGGGTGGCTTGCCAAACCCATCTTGTCCATCAACCCTGTATTTTTTGGCACTCAGAGGAGGCCAAACCTCCTTTCTGTGGCCAACTGGCTCTTAACTGTTAAGACTGAGCCCTTGTATTCGGCTAAACAGAGGAAGACCCAACCTGTTCTCTGTGGTAATGGAAGGAATTTGGGCTTAGGTTTAAAAATGGTCCACTGAGTTTAGGAGACAGTGCACTATCTTGCAGTAAATAGGCTGGAAAAACAGGCGAAGGAGCATTCCTCTCTCTGACAGTGTAGGAGGTGGTTCTTAGGTTACACCTGGATTGATTTAACCCAGGTAGGAATCACCCCCAGCCTGCATTAACAAGGGAAACGTGAGCTGCGCATACCATCACTATGGGAACTGCAGTCGGCAACACTGAGAAATTTTACCTCTACAACCACGGAGACTGCTACAGCTTTGTGGTTTTTGAAAGTGTAAATTTTTGTCTAGGCATCTGGTGCCTTCCAGATGTTTTGGACTACAACACCTATGATGGCTCACCGCCGGTGATACCACTGGGGCTTCTGGCAGTTCGAACCTTGAGAGGGCATTCTGAGGTCACCAGCCTCTCCTGGCTCTATGGGATTTAATTCTGAACGGGATTAATAGGGGAGCACTGCAAGGGTTTAAAAAGCTGCTTTGAAAGAGTATGAAGTCCAGTTTCTCTTGCAAGAAAGGAGAGGAGGAAAAAAGGAACACGGCTAGTAACAAAGTCAAAAGCAGAAACCTGTGACCAAGCCGTTGTTGAATCATTTGCTCTTGTATTTTGGGTATGTGTGTGTCCATGCCGGGATAGGCTTGATTCCTTCATGTCATTGATTATGTACCCAAGAGTGACAATGATTATTTTTCTCTGCTGTAGCGGTGGCTCATCTAAAGTTTCCAACACTCTTGATAAGAGGTTGAAAGTTCGCCGTCAGGCCCATCAAATTCTTCAAGATCAAATGACAAGGCACCAGCCTTGTTATTTTAAAATTGAGCCACTCTTGCCTGCCCACCCGCCCTGCCTCCCACCCACTGACTCGCATAATCCCAGCTGGAGCCCACACCATCACAACCTGGTCCTCTTCCATACACCCCACCCAGCCTTCGGTGTCCTAAATAGTACATGCATTTCAATTATTCCTTGCTCCTTCTCTCCCCCCCCCCCTTCAACAGCCGTTTTTATTTACATCTCCATGAGTCTTTGACCCAGGGCAAAGAACCATCCCTCTATAGTCTTTTTATTCTCCATAAAGTATTTGGTAGCAGGGCTTTCAGTCAACAAACAACGGCTGTTCCAACACTGACCGCAGGATGCTCCTTCAGGATGAACTAATTCCAGTTTTCCATGGCATATGGTTATGTCCGGCTCATGGCTTTTGTAAAATGAATGTCAGGTTCATTCGGGGAAGCCCTAAGCAGTCACAATAAGCTCATGGCAGTTACTTCTCCTACCCATATCTACCACAAAAGACTTGCTCGTTATTCTGAATCACTGTGCAAGTCAGCATTCTTTGCTATCATGGCCTCCCTGAATATTGCTGTCAGCACACCCATATTATTTTACTTGTCCTAAGATATGACATTTTTCTTTCACATTTCCTTTTTAAATTTCCCTAATGCCACTGCACTGATTTTCGCTTCTTGCTGCTGCATGGATAATATTCGCAGCAGCTAGCCCTCCTCTGTCAGCAGTTGAAATGTTCACAGACATTCTATAACCTCACGTGAGTTCAGCCACTTATTGGCAAGAGTGGCTCACTGCAGTTACACATACAGGTCCAGAGATTATTGCTGAGTGTTTTGGTATCAGTCTATTGCATCATACAGATTTATAATACCTCTGGAGCATCCTAAGAAGGCCACAGGTTCACAGAAGAGTTTGCCTTTAATCCTTCTCTACTGTAGCTGTTCACTATGCGAAAAGACACTTTTTCTGTCTCATGATTATTCACACTGATCCTTTTCTTCAGTAAATACCCCTTGAGCGAAATTTGTGCTCTCGGGAACGCCAACTCAGAAACTGACAAATAGAACATTGCACAGGAGAAGCACAGGTGGGAACTGAAAAGGGAACAGCCACGTGTCTCCTTTTAAAATGCTTCATCGATCATTTTACTTAGAATATTTGTGACTTTGAGTACATCTTACTTCCCTCGTTTGAGAGAGGCTATAATTCGTGCCAACAGTCCATTGTATGGTCTCCATTTTGTCCAAGGTTGCTCTTGTTGACACTTTCATCTTCTCCCCCTTTAATGAAAAGAATGGGCCAATGTTTGTCTAGCTCTGTCGGAAGGAGCTAATGGGGTGGGGTGGATGCAGTGATAGTCTAGAACTCAGGAGATCTGAGTTCAAATCCTTTCACAGCCATGGAAACTCGCTGGTGAGTAGCAATGGTAAAAATCCTGTAAGGGATACCATAAATTGGATGTAATGTGGATGTAACACACACAGGAAGGATGTGTCTACCATTATTCATTATGATTACTGTCCATTTATATACCCGGCTCTGTTCAAAGAACAAGAGGTGAGGAAAGTGCTTTGACTAGTTTACAGTATAACATTCAACACAGAAAAGCCAAACGAAGAAAGGGTCTGGCGCTGGAGACAGAATAAAGAATGGAACATTTATCTAAGTTAATCTGTATTTATGAATTTCATTTACGCCCTGCCTTTCTGCCAAAATAGACACTTGGATTTAGTTCTAAAAAGCAGAAGGTAGATGAATCTACTGGTAGACTTCTGGGGGCAGTTTTAGGAAACTGGCAAAGTTTTCCTGATTCCAAATTCTATAAGAAAACCAACAAGGAACTACACTGTGTGCAAAAGGAGGGTAAACTCATTCTTGCCATTAAAAATAAATAAATAAACAAATCTTATGCTTGGAGGCATTCTGTTGCTCTAATTGCAGGTCTACCCTCTTCGGCTATTAATCTGTATTCCACACCAGACGGTGGAATATGTTTCAAGAAAAATAAATGCTGAATGGGCATCTGAAGTTTTCTCACCACCTATAGATATAGGACTAAGAAACCCTTAATTACTTCAGTCTTCTTCAATTTGGTGTTCTCCTGATGTGTTTGACTGCTGGCTACAGTAGCTGGGATAAGAATTCATTCATTCATTCATTCATTCATTCATTCATTCATTCATTCATTCATTCATTCATTCATTCATTCATTCATTCATTCCCAACCTATCTAATATTGATAAGACCTCAGGACAGGGTACAATCAATAAAATGACATCAACAGAATCTAAAACAATTTAAATAATCACCAAACACCTGGAAGCAACAATTACAAGAAAACCCAGCAGACTGAAGGATTAGAAGTCACGCCCTGTCTACCAAAGCAGATTTTAATCTAGTGCCAAAACAAAGGTAATGTCAGAGCTACACAGGTCTCCTAGGAGAGAGAGAGAGCAATCCAGAACCATGGGTTATAGCTGCAAAAGTCCTTCACACAATCTACTGCTCTTACTTTTTTTGGACTGACATGCCCTGTGAAAGCTTTATTCCCCCACCAAAATAACATTTTGGAAATATATGCTTTTGGGTAGTCGTAAGTCAGAATGGACTTGATGCCACATGATGATGATGATGATTTCCTGAGGTTTAAACTGCTTGTGCCTGATGTCAACGTCCCCACCTTACAGCTAAATTACAAAGCTAGCCAGGAATTTACTGCTTTGTGACAAAGAAAACATAGAGGGAAAAAGAGAGAACAGTCACTCCCATCTGGAAAGGACCATTTTTGGGCAAGATGTGAAGCATGTTCTTAAACAGAAGATAGGTACAGATGTGTTGCAGGAATCAAATATATTTTGGGGCTGCAATCAGGTTGAAGATCTTGTACCATACTTACTGTTCTGTCCCTCAAAGAAAACATTTCTCTTACATACTCTCCTGTGTTATTCAGACACAATTCTACAGGATACTGTGCTGCAGTTACTAGAAGATAAATTAACTGCATAACACATATATAGTAATAGTCTTTGGTGTACTAGCTGGGAAATTACATGGTTTATTAGCAGTTTTACATTTTTTAAGGCCAGGTTCCTTTTGAAACAAAAGCAGACATAATGGTATTCATGCAAACAGTGTCTGTTACATAGCCAGTGTTGCAACCAGCCACTGACCAACAGTGCAAAACATAGCCTAGAAAAAAGGGAAACAAATTACTAATCAACACTGCACCCAAATCTTTTTTTCCAAACGGAGTCTGGATTTAATATTTCATTCAAAAACAATGTCAAGATATCGGCTGCAACGAAGTGGTTCAAAAGTAGAGTGAGTTTATCACATAACCAGCCTTTGTGGCCTTGGGCAAGCTGCACCATCCCAATGTAAGAAGAGAATGGTAAACCACTTCTGAGTATTCTCAACCTGTAAGTAATGTTTTTTTAAACATTCTTCCTGCTACAAATGCCTCAGAGTGAGTTATTAAGGACCCTTCATGCACGGCAGGAGAGGAAGCTGAACACCTTCCATATGCGTTGCCTCCGACGGATTTTTGGTATCACCTGGCAGGAAAAAGTCCCAAACAGAACAGTCCTAGATCGAGCTGGAATTTTTAGCACGTATACATTACTGAAACAGTGATGTCTACGTTGGCTTGGGCATGTCGTGAGAATGGCTGATGGTTGGATTCCAAAAGATCTCCTATATGGAGAATTAGTGCAGGGAAAGTGCCCCAGAGCTGCCATACAAGGAGATCTGCAAGCGGGATCTGAAGGCCTTGGAAATGGACCTCAACAGATGGGAAACCTTGACCTCTGAGCATCCAGCCTGGATGCAGGCAGTGCATCATGGCCTCCCCCAATTTGAAGAGACAGTTGTCCAGCAGGCTGAGGCAAAGAGGCAGTCCCGAAACCAGCAAAATCAGGGAGCTAGACGGGGTACAGATTGTATTTGTCCTCAGTGTGGAAGGGATGGTCACTCTTGAATTGGCCTTCTCAGCCACACTAGATGCTCTTCCAAGTCCTCTATTCAGAGCACGATACCATAGTCTCTCGAGAATGAAGGACGCCTAACCTTAACCTTAAGTGTCAGTTAATAAGAAAGGGGAGGACTCTTGTAGCTATTCTCCTCTGTGGATCTCTGTACTTCTACTGCAGAGCAAAAGGAATTTTATCAGAAATTCTACACTGCAAGATGGCGACGCCACTGAGGTATTTATTTTTACCATCTAGAAAGAAGCGTACAGTATTTCTTTAAACAGCACACTCAACTCCATCTCTGTTAAAATAAAGCATGTGGCTGCCCGCTCAGTATGGCAACCCACTGTGTGCCAATACTGGATTTAGTATTGTTCTCTCTAATGGCGAAATGGAGTGTCTGAGCAGCTTCCAGTTTAGAAGCAAATTATCCCCCCCCCCCAGAAAAATATACATACATTTTCTATGTAATTGTAAGACTTCCTAGCAATGTAGAAACACAGATATTTTGAAATACAAATAATTTACATCTCCCCTGTACTGCAACCAAACGGTCTGGCAAAGATCTGCAAACTCATCAGACTTTATTAAGAGACTAGCCATCTTTCCCAAGGTGAGAAAGATACATACAGGCGTACCTCGGTCTACGAAATTCATGTGTTTTCCAGGACGTTACGTAATGCGAAAAAAATTGTAAATCACAACGCAGAAAAAAAAAACTGGGGAAAAACCCCGTAAACTGAGGCATTATTTTCAATGGATTTCCTTTCGTAAACCGAAAAATTCCGTTAACTGAGGTGTGCGTAAACCGAGGTACGCCTGTACAGCCTGAAGCTCCTTCTAGAGATACAATGTCTGACACTGAGAATATTCTTGGTTGAAATTTGGGTTGCTTGGGTTTTCAAGAACGGATTCTTTGCTAACAGGGCTGGGATTTTGCCCATGAGTAACTCCACCGCACTAAGACAACGTATTCTTGGGAATCAAACGGAAATCATAGAATGGTGAAATTGGGAGGGGCCTCCATAAGGCCATCAAGTCCAACCCCCTGCTTGACGCAGGAATACAAATCAAAGGATACCTGCCAGGTGGCTGTCTAAGTTTCTATTGAAACCCTCCCGTGTTCGAGTATTCACCAACTCTTGAGGTCATTGGGGAAGAACTGAACTGATAATTTGAACCAATGTAGACCCAAGTAAGACAAGTCCACTTACTTAAATTAGTACTTTCTTTTCGGTTTTCTCATTTTTCCCTAGGATGCCCACCTGACTCAGACACAGTGATCTTTTAAGGAGGTTTAGGAATCTGGTTTATGAAGTAACCCAGAGGCTGGGAGTTTGATCCTTCACTGTGCCTCGTTGGCAGAGACAGGACTCGAAGGTTCATAGGGGTCCCTTCCACTTCTGCAGTTCAAAGATGATGAGGACGAAATACAGTACTAGGCATTTTAATCTGTATGTTCCTTTTGGCCCCACTGTTGTGGGCGGTTTCATTCTAAATCTGCAGAATATCAGATGTTTAACTGATGTATTGTGGATGTATAGTTTTAGCAGTATACACCTTTAAGCAATATACCGTACATGTCGTATACATTTACTGTTGCTTTTGCTTTCTTTGTTACACTGATCACAGATTTTTGTAATCTTTCTGGTGTAAATTGTTTTGAAGCTACTTTTGTTTCCTAAGCCGGAAAGCAGGCAAAGACCTTTCTCTTCAGGCAGGCTTTTCCTTAATGACTGGTGGTCATTAAGAGGGGTTTTAAATGGATTGCTGTTCTATTGTTTTAAATGTTTTAATATTGATCTTAGTTACTGTTTTAATATAATTCTTTTTTTAAAAATATTTGCACTTACTGTTTTTAGCTTTTAAATACTGTTTTAATGATATAAGCCTTGAGTCCATTTGGAGAGAAAGGCAGGATAGAAATATTTTAAATATAAAAGGAAGGAAGGAAGGAAGGAAGGAAGGAAGGAAGGAAGGAAGGAAGGAAGGAAGGAAGGTAGGTAGGTAGGTAGGTAGGTAGGTAGGTGGGGGGAATCTGTGTGCATATTTATTTGTTAAATGTACAGTCCTCAGTTAAAGCATGATCATTATAATCACAGAATTTCCTTCTTAAAACCATTGCTCTAAAAGCAAAGCCGGCTACATTTTCAGAAATGTATGGTACCTTATATCCCAACAGAAAACTTATCAAATATGCACCAGATCTATCAAATGTGAGACCTAACTCTTGGGGCAAAGATACTCTCTAATCTTTCTAGACTGGGCAGTCAAATAAATAGTGGGTTAGATTTCTCAACTGCATTAGTTCCACATGTCAAGCTTAAACTGAAGAGAGTAGGAAAAACCACTGGGCTATTCAGGTATAATCTAAACCAAGTCCCTTATGAATACACAGTGGAAGTAAAAAACAGATTTAAGGAACTTGATTTGGTGGACAGAGTGCCTGAAGAACTTTGGATAGAGGCTTGTAACATTGTACAGGAGGCAGCAACATAAACCATCCCAAAGAAAAGGAAATACAAGAAAGCAAAGTGGCTGTCCAACGAGGCCTTAGAAATAGCAGAGAGGAGAAGGGAAATAAATGCAAGGGAGATAGGGAAAGTTAAAGAAAATTGAATGCAGACTTCCAAAGAATAGCAAGGAGAGACAAGAGGGCCTTCTTAAATGAACAATGCAAAGAAAGAGAGGAAAATAACAGAAAAGTAAAAACCAGAGATCTGTTCAGAAAAATTGGAGATATTAGAGGAACATTTTGCGCAAAGATGAACATGATAAAAGACAAAAATGGGAGGGACCTAACAGAAGCAGAAGACATCAAGAAGAGGTGGCAAGAATACACAGAGGAATTATATCAGAAAGATTTGGATATCCCAGACAACTCAGACAATGTAGTTGCTGACCTTGAGCCAGACATCCTGGAGAGTGAAATCAAGTGGGCCTTAGAAAGCCTGGCTAACAACAAGGCCAGTGGAGGTGATGGCATTCCAGTTGAACTATTTAAAATCTTAAAAGATGATGCTGTTAAGGTGCTACATTCAATATGCCAACAAGTCTGGAAAACTCAACAGTGGCCAGAGGACTGGAAAAGATCAGTCTACATCCCAATCCTAAATAAGGGCAGTGCCAAAGAATGCTCCAACTACCGTACAATTGTACTCATTTCACACGCTAGCAAGGTTATGCTCAAAATCCTCAAAGGTAGGCTTCAGCAGTATGTGGACCGAGAACTCCCAGAAGTACAAGCTGGATTCCGAAGGGGCAGAGGAACTAGAGACCAAATTGCTAATATGCACTGGATTACGAAGAAAGTCAGAGAGTTCCAGAAAAATATCTACTTCTGCTTCATTGACTATGCAAAAGCCTTTGACTGTGTGGACCACAGCAAACTATGGCAAGTCCTTAAAGAAATGGGAGTGCCTGACCACCTTATTTATCTACTGAGAAACCTATATGTGGGGCAGGAAACAACAGTTAGAACTGGATATGGAACAACGGATTGGTTCAAAATTGGGAAAGGAGTACAACAAGGCTGTATATTGTCTCCCTGCTTATTTAACTTATATGCAGAATACATCATGCGGAAGGCTGGACTGAAGGAATCCCAAACTGGAATTAAGATTGCAGGAAGAAATATCAACAACCTCCGATATGCAGATGATACAACTCTGATGGCAGAAAGTGAGGAGGAACTAAAGAACCTTGTAATGAAGGTGAAAGAGGAGAGTGCAAAAAACGGTCTGAAACTCAACATCAAAAAACCTAAGATCATGGCCACTGGTCCCATCACCTCCTGGCAAATAGAAGGGGAAGATATGGAGGCAGTGACAGATTTTACTTTCTTGGGCTCCATGATCACTGCAGATGGAGACAGCAGCCACGAAATTAAAAGACGCCTGCTTCTTGGGAGGAAAGCGATGGCAAACCTTGACAGCATCTTAAAAAGCAGAGACATCCCCTTGCCAACAAAAGTCCGAATAGTCAAAGCTATGGTTTTTCCTGTCGTGATGTATGGAAGTGAGAGTTGGACCATAAAGAAAGCTGACCGCCGAAGAATTGATGCCTTTGAATTGTGGTGCTGGAGGAGGCTCTTGAGAGTCCCCTGGACTGCAAGGAGAACAAACCTAACAATTCTAAAGGAAATCAACCCTGAGTGCTCACTGGAAGGACAGATCCTGAAGCTGAGGCTCCAATACTTTGGCCACCTCATGAGAAGACTCCCTGGAAAAGACCCTGATGTTGGGAAAGTGTGACGGCAAGAGGAGAAGGGGACGACAGTGGATGAGATGGTTGGACAGTGTCACCAAAGCAACCAACATGAATCTGACCCAACTCCGGGAGGCAGTTCCACATGAGCAAACTCTTTCCTCCAAGGGAATCCGTTGGTAATGTCCTTGAACCACTGCAGAACTCATAGTGAAATGTACAGATCTAATTCATGGTAGAAAGCAGTCTGTACATCAAAAAAATAAAAATATGAACATGCTCACTAATGAATAAGCCCTGCCGAAAACCTGTATCAGAATAAAAGACACAGAAGCCTGCACTGCACCAGGTTTTGAGTGTGCTCCTGTCTTCACCCAAAGTGTGATGGAAGTGGTTTTGACACATGCTTTGCCAGATTAGGAATGCCTCTGAGTACAGCATTGTGTGCTCTCCAAACCACTTTAAAATGTCCGTCTACTGTCACCTTTGGTTATTTTTAAGGATGGATGTTTGCTAACAGTCTGCTCCTTGAATTACTGGTATGGTTAATTGTTTTTGAAAGGCATGGAGTGACTTATGCAGATACACGTTAAGCTGATGGAAAATATTATTGTTCCTGATAGGTGGATCTGACTTGAAAAGGGTAAGGAACACTTCTTGTCACCCAATCATTCATGAAACCTGCAAAGTGTAACTGATACCATCCTGTCTTACACAGCAGTATGTCCATTCATCCCTCTACCCCAAAGAATGTTTCAACATTATTCCATAACCTGTGCCCTGGAACATGATTTGCTCGTAAGACTTTGTGTTCTTTAAAGTTTAAACCCAGTTGATTTGCTATAGCAAAGTCAAGGACATCTTGGGTCACTGAACTATGTGAGGTCCTTAAGTGAAGGTACAAATATTCCTTTCCTTGTGTTTGTAACTTCCTCCCTTAATTACTTTGTTTAAATATTCTGCTGACCTATTGAACACAATGACCGTCCTTCATACTTTTAAAGAATATAATGGGTAACCCTTGTTTCCTACTCAAGAAGCTCTACAAGGATCTGTCCTTTTCGAAACACTGGATCTGTGAATTCTGGTTCCCACTGAACTATTCTGTCGTTTCACAGTCAAGGAGAAAAAAGCATTTCACAATAATGTTACTGTCTCTCCCACTATGGAGAGGATGTTTGACAGCTGCCCAGCAACCACCAAACATCTCCATCCAGCAAAAAAAATTCACAATTACACTCTCTGTTATCAGAGAGAGGTGGGATCTGATACGGAAGCAGCAGCAGCAGGGTGGCCATGTAAATAAATATCTTTCATCCTACTGCGGTACCTCCTGCCAGCCTGTGGTATACAGACTTAGGCCCTCACATCAAGATTAGAGGATGGATAAAAGAGTCTGATAGCCACCACCACCAACTTCAAAACTCCTGCAGCTCTCTCCACTATGCCCATTAAATGATTTTGCTTTGTGTTCATTTGATCCTCCAGCCCATCCTACTGTCAGCCTACAAGATGATCTTAGCAGGCACAGACTATTATATATATATCCTATAGGAATACTAAATTTGTTAAACGAACCACGGAAAGACAGAACTTATTGCCTGCTTCACAAGTTCTTCAGGTTAAACTCATACCTTTTTGGAGAATGCTTATGTTATTACTATTATTTTAGTTTTTTTAAAAATATATATGCTTGTTTATAGGTAAAGGTAAAGGTAAAGGTAAAGGTTCCCCTTGACAATTTTTGTCCAGTCGTGTTCGACTCTAGGGGGTGGTGCTCATCCCCGTTTCCAAGCCATAGAGCCAGCGTTTTTGTCCGAAGACAATCTTCCGTGGTCACATGGCCAGTGCGACTTAGACACAGAATGCTGTTACCTTCCCACCGAGGTGGTCCCTATTTATCTACTTGCATTTGCATGCTTTCGAACCGCTAGGTTGGCGGGAGCTGGGACAAGCGACGGGCGCTCACTCCGTTGCGTGGATTCGATCTTACGACTGCTTAGTCTTCTGACCCTGCAGCACAGGCTTCTGCGGTTTAGCCCACAGCGCCACCATGTTTATAAGTACTTAAATTAATTGCCAAACAATATTTTCAAGGCTGGCTTAATCTATGCTCTTGCATGCAGCCTGACTGTGTATAAAGCAATACGTACAGTATTCGTATTCGTACAGTATAAGGTGATCTTGAACCACTGATTTCTGAGTTTCCGTACTTCTGATAGAGAGCTATGCAAACATTCTGAAGCACAAGCCCTATGCAGGTATTCACCTTGCAAATGTGTGAAAGTTAAGCACAAGAACACAGGAAGCTATTCTATACTGAGTCAGAGCCTTGCTCCACTGAGCATTGTATGGTCAAATCTGACTGGTTCCAATCAGCTCCCACTCAACCTGTTATCCTTGGCATTATCTGGCATCTTCCATCCAAGTATTAACCAGGCCCAATCCTGCTTAGCTTCCAAAATCTGATAGGACTTGGTGTGTTATGGGTTGACAGTACATTTGGCGTATACCACCCATGCCCTCTTGGTTCATGTGCCCCAAGCTGTTCTTTAAATCAGTGGTCCCCAACCGTGGGCCTCCAGATTTTCTTGGACTTCATCTCCCAGAAATCCTGGCCAGCAGGGGTGGTGGTGAAGGCTTCTGGGAGGTGTAGTCCAAGAACATCTGGAGGCCCAAGGTTGGGGACCACTGCTTTAAATCATCTTCTGTTGAGCGTGAATGCTTATAACAGATGTATAAACAAGTTCAGCTGAAGATCTCTGCAGGCTTTCTTACAATAGGAAGGCCTAGCCAGGCAAATGTCTTGATCATGGAAAAGCTTGTGAGGCCATGCACTTGCTGTGGCTACAATCTTTCAGGAGACCTTAATAATAAATACATGAAGATCTTTAAAGGTGCCCACATACAGTACATGAAGACAGTGTAAATGGGACACGCACACACAGCACTATAAATGTAGATAAACATATTCTTTGCTCCCAAGAAAACACCATCTCCAGGGTTCGATCCAACTACAGTAGTTATCTTCTGGAAGGAACCAGATCAGATGTCCAAAGATTTGGCCCACCAGTGAATTATCAGGTTAAAAGCTGTTCTTTTCTGGCTCACAAATACTCCCATCTTTATTGTCATGATTTCTGATTTCAGAAGTGGACCTTGACATTTGTATTTCCAAAACCTTCTTCTAGTCTTCTGACTTGACCTTTGGGCTGGTCAATGAGGAATGAAGATGCTCCACAGGGGAAAGAGGGTGGAATCCTGAACAGACAGCTGCCTACTATGCAACATTTCTGCAAGTCGCATTTATTCTTTCAGCGGCGCTTCCATGGGTCTCTCAGACCTTGTTCAGGGTCTGATCTACCGACACAATTTTTTGAGAGCTAAAAGTGGCAAATCACATCCTCAAAGGCTTTGGAAGAGTGCCATCTGCTCTCTTAAGTGCATCCCCTCCCAGGTCTTTTGGGGGGGTGGTCCAAAAACAGGCTTTAAAAATAAAAATAAAAAATTAATCCAGGTAGGACCAAGTCTGAGATCCATGAAGGACTAAAGGGAAACCAAAGAAATACCAAAAAGCGAGGGATAGACAATAATGGGAAGGAGACACCCCCCCCTTCATAGCTCAGTGAAGACTAAGTCAGTGATGACAGACCACTGGCCCCAGAATGATGCCTATGTGGTGATGGTGGTGGTGGAGGAGTTGTAGGTCCCATTTCTTCAAATACTTGAATATGTGTGTTTTCTTCTTCCCTCCCCACCCTTTTCCCCCTTCTGTATCATGTCTCTTAGAGAGTATAAGCCACTATTCTAAAAGGCAGTGCATGCTCACGTCTTTGGAACAAACGCATGCACATTTAGCAAGTACGTATTGTTGCTGTTATGTGTCACCAAGCTGCTTCTGATTTATGTGAATAAGAAACTTCCATAATGTCCCATCGTTAACTCTCCTGCTCAGCTCTTGCAAACAGAAAGCCTATGCCTTCCTTTTTTTGAGTCCTATGTTCTGGATGCTGCACTTTAGGAAGGATGACAACAATCTGGAGCACGATGAGATGAGGGCAACAAGGAAGATCCGGGGACTGGAAACCAAGCCCTAGGAGGAAAGACTGAAATGCTTAGCTTTGAGAAAAGAAGACCGGGGGGGGGGAGGTAGGAGAGCACTTTTCAAGTATTTGAAAGGCTGTCATACAGAGGGGGAGCAGGATCTGTTCTCAATCACCACAAGGTGCAGGACATATAATAGTGGGCTCATGCTACAAGGAGCCAGATTTAGGCTGAATATCAGGAAAAGCATCTTAACTCTTAGTCTAGTACAACAATGGAACCGATGACCTTGGGAGGTGGTGAGCGGTCCAACGCTGGAGGCATTCAACAGACGACTGGGCAACCATCTGTCAGATTTCCTTCGATTTGGATTCTTGCACTGAGCAGAGGGTTGGAGTTGATGGCTTTATAGGCCCCTTCCAACTCAATTATTCTACGATATAAGTAAACAAGTCACTACATATAAAGATAAAGCTCGTAATCACCTGTCCTTGAAAAGTGTGTGACAGCCTGAACAACTCTTCAGTCCCTAAGGGTGTAGGAATACAGAAATATTTCTTCTGTAGGATCGTAGGTGTCAGTGGAGCTTCCTGCAATATCCAGTGAAATGTAAACGAAAGAAGACGGAATGCTCTTTCTATCTGAATGCGCTTTGGAAAGGAAACCGCCTGGAACAATGCCACGAGTGGTGTACCTCACAAAGAGAAATTGCCACGAGAGGAACGGCAGTTTAATTATAGGAGCTAATCGGAGCAGGTGGTTTAAAGTCCTTGAGGGACTGTAAAACCAACTACAGCGGGAAAAGGCGTGGAGGGGGGGGGAAGGGTCCTGACTGGAGATCTTTTAAGAAGTGCTGAAGGAATAACTTGGAGGCATTAAAAAGACAGCCAACCAGTGCATATCAACTCCAAAACAAGTGCCCTTCATATATGTGGAACTACAATATATCTGGGAGACTTCACCTGCTTTGGGAGGGGTGAAAGGGGGTTTGCTACCCTCTACCATTTGACACACCTGTGATGTGAGGACAGAATAGGAGGGAAATACATTAGTACCTCGCAAGATGATTACCCCTCAAAACGACGAATCCGCATGACGACGAGGTTTTGCGACCGCCATTTTGCTTTGCAAAACAGTGATTCCTATGGGGGAATTTCGCTGGACGATGATTTGGTCCATGCTTCGCGGACCGTTTTTTCGCAAGATGACGATTTTTACAGCTGATCATCGGCTTCGCAAAATGGCTTCCCTAGGGGAAATGGGTGTTTTCGGGCCCGTAAAATGGGTGTTTTCGGGCCCGTTTTTCACAAGACAGCAATTTAAAACAGCTGATCGGCGCTTTGCAAAGTGGCTTCCCTATGGGCAATTTTTGCTGGATGATGACGATTTTTCTCCATTGGAACGCATTAAATGGGTTGCAATGCATTCCAGTGGGGAAACGCGTTTCGCAAGATAATGTTTTTGCAAGACAGCGATTTCAATGGCACGAATTAACATCGTCTTGCGGGGCACCACTGTAAAACATTTTCAGTGACTAATAAACAGATGTGCAAGGATGCCTTCCAATATGCTTATTTCAAAACCTTTAGTAGTCAGCGTTCTGTCTGCAACAGCTACACAGAATAAGAAGTCAATAATGCTGGGGGGAAATTGAAAGCAGAAGGGAAAGAGGAAGACTTAATATAAGATGGATTGACTTAATTAAGGAGCCCATGACTGCAAGAGCTGAGTAGGCTGTTAACAATAAGAACTTTTGGAAGTCACTAATTCATTTGGATTACCTTAAATTGGAAGTGACAGCACTTAAAATATAGACATGTATGATCAAGAAAAGAATATAGGACAATATCATCATCATATGCTATCCACTCAATTATGACTTAATTATGGCGACCCTTTTCCAGATTTTCCAGATGCTAGAATACTCTTCTAGGGGACCCCTGGGACTGTGCAATTTGTTCAAGGCCACACAGGTTGGCTGTGCTTGCAGGAGGCACAGTGGGAATCAAAAACTCCCAGCCTCTGGCTTTGCAGCCAGGTATCTAAACCACTGATCTATTCAGCCAGCCAATACAATATCACAATGGACTAAACAATTATTATCAGAAAATGTTGTAAAAAAAACACCAGTGTGCAGTTGGAAGTATAAATAAATTAACATAACCAGCAATTCCATTTTCAACTACTAGAGGGATTGAGAGCAGTGTTTGGAAAAGTTACTTTTTAAGCATTCGAGTTCTTGTTCCCAAAAAATGAATTACGTGCAGCTTGATAGTATGATGGCGAATAAAGCAATTTGGTATGCAGCCATCGAACAGACAGATCTACACGTTAAAGATTAAATCTAGTGCTGACTGACTCAGTCAACTGTAGGCTGCTCAAAAAGTATAATGTGGGTGTTTGGGTTCACAAGGATACTGGTTGTTACTTTGAGAAGGCAGAAGACAACAGTATAGGACAAGTTCTAGCAAAGTTCCAGATGTAGCTGTCAAAAGAGACGGAGGCAAACAATATAATCCTAGTAGAGACAGAAGTTATTTTTTTGAACTAGAAACCCCACCCCACCCCTACCCCCACAATAATCCTCTAGCCCTACAGTCACTGGCTTCAAGATTCTGGGAGCTGAAGTCCAAAAAGTAACTTTTGGAGCTCAGTTACACTAAGACCAGCTGAGTTCCACTGACTCCCCAAATCACCCGATTGGTCCAAGCTGCCGTGCACACTTTGGTCATGATCAACAAGGTGTTGGAGAACAGAGGGGAAAACTTGTTTTTAATAGGGACTCGAACTTGGAGTTTGGGACTTGGGACTTGGGACCAAAAACTTAAGAGTCAGACTTGGAACTTGGACTGAAAGACTTGCCAATATCCCTGCTAGAAACACATGACACAAAATGGGGGGTAGGGGGGAAGATAGTCAAGAAAAAGGAAAGAGAAAAATCCTTAGGCATCATCTTAACATTACAACCAATGAGGAAGTGCTTGGAAAACACAAAATACAGCAGTCAACGATGACCTCTGTGGGAGGCAGAAACCTAAATCAATAGAAGGTGCACACTGATATTAATTATATATACTCTCACAATTCTGAGGCTTGACAAACCCAGCCAGTAATATTGGGCCTGTAATTTCTGATCAAGCTGTTACCACAAATTAATTTCTCCTCGGAGAACTGATCATTATTGCTCCATAAACAATCATGTAAAAGAAAGTCCAGCTACTTTAAAGATGATAATGGCTTTATTTCTAGTAGAGTGACTTTGATTTAGATTAAATTGATTTAAATTGAGATCGAAATCGTGATTTAAACCACTACTCAGAAAGACTAGATTGAATTATATGCCGTTCCTCTCAGGAACGTCATATTCCTGCTTGCTATAACTTTAATAGATTTTTTACAACACGTATTTTTCACAATCATCTCCCCAAATTTATTCTACAGAAGTCTATTGAGCCCCATAAATCTGAGGTCCCAGTCCAGGAACTCTTGAACCCCATTTGGTAAAGGTAAAGGTTCCCCTTGACATTTAGTCCAGTCGTGTCCAACTCTAGGGCGCGGTGCTCATCCCCGTTTCCAAGCCATAGAGCCAGCATTTTATCTGAAGACACTTTCCGTGGTCACGTGGCCAGCGCGACTAGACACGGAACGCTATGACCTTCCCACTGTGGTGGTACCTATTTATCTACTTGCATTTGCACGCTTTCGAACTGCTTGGTTGGCAGGAGCTGGGACAAGCGATGGGAGCTCACTCCGTCGCGTGAATTCGATCTTATGATGGCTGGTCTTCTGACCTTGCAGCACAGAGGCTTCTGCAGTTTAACCCTCAGTGCCACTCTATTTACAAACCTTTTTTAAAAAATTACTGTATATGAACGCATTGCCTCAAAGAATAATGTCAAGATTAGAGATGGGGATACATGACTATGAATATCCCTGCACAGCTGTAGTTAATGAGGACCCACTCCCCTGGGGCCGGACCGTCCACTCATGTGTCTGCCGGTGGCAGCCTTGCTCATTCTTCTAATCGCTCCCGGATCCCCTGTTCTCTTCCTGCTTGGCTAGAGATTTGGCAGCCATGCACGAGCCTTGTCCTCCCTCCTACTGCTTGGGTGGCCAGGAGAGCAGGAAGAGAGTGGGACTCTGGGAATGACTAGAAGGAAGAGCCAGGCTGCCAGTGGACATGTGAATGGATAGGGTGGACCATCGGTAACTCCAGCTGTGCAGGGATATTCATATTCATATATCCCCATCTCTAATCATGACCCCCATTCCATCATGAAATAAACTGTAATATGATTCATCACCTAAAGTTTTTTGAAAAGAAATATTTTTAAGAATGTATTTTTTAAAAAAAAAATAATTTTAAAATCTGATTTAAAATGTTGAAGTCTATTTTTTTTTAAAAAATGATTTTTATCTCTCAGCTTTCTAGTTCAGTAATTAGGGACACCATGATAGCTTTGATGTGGTTTTACTGCATTAGTGAAGTGACCTGTATTTTTTAAAACCTAAGAAAAATAAGAGAAAGTTGACATAAGAGATTAGAAACCTGAAAAAAAGGGATTGCCTCAATATCTTTTACGAGTCCGTGGAAAGTGAGGGAGCACAGCTACTCTCTTTTATAAGCACATCAAATCTTGGTAAGACGCCAAGATTTCGACCTGAAATTTCTTGTATCTGAAGGGAATCCAGAAGAATACTTAGTCACCAATTCTTAATGTTACTTCAATTGGGTGACTCAGTGCCGTACAAACTCTGTAGAAGGTCACCAGTTCAATCTCTTGCACTGCTAGTTATGTCTAGGGTGCAATCCTGAAAGGAAAGGCTCTTGGTATAAAGAGGTTTCTTTTTCCTGTTGTGTATTTATTTTATTTATTTATTTATTTATTTACAATATTTTTCAGCCGCACCATTGCCAGTGGCTTCTGGGCGGCGTACAACATCAAAACCTAAAAACATTAAAAACATTTTAAGAAACAGTATAAAATACCATATATTAAAATATTTCTTAAAACAATTAAAACATTAAAAGTAATTAATTAAAATGCTGGGTATTGTACAGTATGCTGAGGGATGTGGTGGCGCTGCAGGTTAAACCGCAGAAGCCTATGTGCTGCAAGGTCAGAAGACCAGTTGTCGTAAGATCAAATCCATGTGACGGAGTGAGCCCCCGTCGCTTGTCCCAACTCCTGCCAACCTAGCAGTTCGAAAGCATGTAAAAATACGGTGGGAAGGTCACGGCATTCCATGTCTAGTCATGCTGGCCACGTGACCACGGAAATGGTCTATGGACAAACGCTGGCTCTACAGCTTGGAGACGGGGATGAGGATTGTGCCCTAGAGTCGGACATGACCGGACGAATTGTCAAGGGAAACCTTTACCTTTTGTATGCTGATTAGCTATTATAGAGAGGTCGGGCAACCAACCTTCACTGGATGTCTTACACGGTATCTCAAACATTCTGTTAACCAACTCTGTCCAGCCAAGGATGTGTCCATTTCAACCTCCCTGTTTATCTACTCTTATTCTTCATTCCCTTGTCCTTCTCTGACCAGTACCAGTTGCGTGCATGTTGTTGACTCCTCCTTCTGTGAGATATGCCTCATATGCTTCTAGAAGAGGCATGAGGGGTGCCACCGAGCCAATCTGGATCTCAGCCTAAAGAATTATATTTACTGATGGAAATGCATTATGGATGCTTCCTAATGCAACTGGGACAAATATGGAACACATGCACTGCAGTCTGTTGCATTAATTGTGTGCTTGAACAGGATCTTGATCTGAGCTCCCATCAATCATCTGCACAATTTCCACAGTTCAAGGGTGCAAAATCGGCATAGCTCATTTCATTTCACTTTTTAAGATAGTAACTGCACACAGGATGGAGAGAAGGAAGACGAATAGCCAAACCTATAGAGAGTAAATATTTTTCTCACTTTTGAGAAAAACTACTTTCTTTTGGTCTTCCTGATAATCACATACCCACACTCTCACCATAATTTTTGGAATGTATTTTCCCTACCTCCGGTCGTTTCTTCTCCTCCTGAATAATTTTTTGGTGTGTGCAATTTCAGCTTCATGGGGCAATGGGTGATAACCCTGGCATAAAAAAGAAGAGGGGGGAAAAGTACAGTCATTAGTGCAGTAGAGAAGCAAGTGAAATTTAATCCTTAACAACAAGGTGCTGGATTTTGGAAGCCCCTTCACTCCTGAGTCTTAGAAGTGAACCAAATGTTGGTTTAAACAGTCCATTTCAACTAGCTTTGAATTACAGTGGTGCCCCGCATGATGATGATAATCCATTCCATAGAAATCGCCGTTTAGCGAAATCGTCATGCAAAATCAGTTTCCCCATTGGAATGCATTGAAACCCGTTTAATGCGTTCCAGTGGGGAAAATACCTCGTCGTCCAGCGAAGATCACCCATAGGGAAACCATTTTGCAGAGCCGCCAATCAGCTGTAAAAATCATCATCTTGCGAACAAATGGTCCGCGAAGCACGGACCAAATCATCGTCCAGCGAAAATCCCCCATTGGAATGACTATTTTGCGAATCGCTATAGTGATCGCAAAACCTCATCGTCGTGTGGATTCGTTGTTTTATGAGGTCGTCGTCTAGCGAGGTACCACTGTACTGGAAGAAACCAAACTTACTTTGATTTGGGGAAGAATTAGACCATCTGCCTTCCTTCTAAAGCAATTACCCATTAAGCTAAAATACTTGTATCAATATACTTCAGAATCATCATGTACCATACACATAAGAAGACCAGTATGTCAGAATTCTGAAATCCATCCAAATACTGATTGGGATGGAAATGGTCAGTTTGAACAGTTATGAGAGAACAGAAAACAGATGAGATTAATTGGCAAACCTATGCATCTCTACTTAAATCCTACTGAGGGCACGGTTATACTGACAAAGAGAATTGCTGTTGAATCAGGTTTTGTGTAATTAAAATCAATTTTAAAAATCTAGACTACATGACACATAGTGAAGCCTGCTTTCTTTTTCTTTCTTTTTACTGTAAATGAAGGTTTTTCTGAAGAGGTTGACAAGGGCTTTTATATTTATCACATTTCTGAAATTGATTCTTTTTGAATCACCTCAGCCAACATGAACGCCCCTGTCGCATTAAATAGTGCCTTTGTGGGTAGTTGCTGGTTTCTAAACAATGTCACTATGCCACTATGTTGCTTAATTTTTTAAAAAATAAAAAAATGCACAAATTCCAAGGATGCCTGGAAACCAAAGAAATGCTACACAACACTGAAAACAAATGGAAAGAGGAAGTTGCAATCAATGGGATAATCAACAAGGAAAACGATGTGGTCTGCAAACATGGTGGTTAATGAAACAATTTTCAAAGTGAACATACTATAACCATGTGACTGAAAACTGATTTAAAATACATTGGAGCTGAAATAGATACCAGTCAACAGTGTAACCATGCCCTGAGCTTAACAGGTGTTATTTCCAAATTAGGATTTAAAGCAGGCTTGTCCAACCTGCGGCCCAAGGGCCGCATGTGGCCCAGGTCGGCTCATAATGCCCAGTGAATTTTTTTTTTTTTTTTTAAAAAGTCATTCCAAAGTTTCAGGTTACACTGCCGGCGCTTGCGGCCGGAATACGGCTGCGGCATGTCACAACGGTAGGGGGGAAGAGAGGGAAGGAAGGAAGGAGCGGGAGGTGGGGGAGAGAGAGGGGTTGTGGGACTGCATTGGGCCATCCCCGTCAATAGGTGGACCCCTCCCGGCCCCATAAAGCCACCGGAGTCGAAGCTGGCAGCCTCTGCTGTCTGAGATCGCAGCTGCCGGTAAGCGCGCTTGGAGCGGGGCTGCGGAGGATGGCTAGGGCTGCCCCCCCATGTGGCCCAAACCAAATGTATGTGCGGCCCAAACCAAATTTTCATCTTCTAATGTGGCCCAGAGAAGGTGAAAGGTTGGACACCCCTGATTTAAAGCATCTAAATAGTATGTTACTGAGTATTAAGGGCAGAACACATTAAATTGTAGAAATTACATATAATCTCTGTTTCTGACTAATCCACACCTTCTCTCACACCTGTGGGCCCAATCCACTAAACCGCACTGAAGCCTTGAACCTCAGTAAGTACCCATCACTAATCCTGACTATTATGGTGCTAGGGCAAGTATTCAAAGTTAAGAATCAGTTGTTTTGCTATTAATTATCTTGTTTACAGTTCTTTGTATTTGTTATGCAATCTAGGTAAATAGTGTGTTCTGATCCAGAGCAAGAAAGGGGAAATCTAAACCCCTGTTGTTTCACCCTGAGTTAATCTTTTAGCCCTCTCTGCCACATTCCAGGCAAAGCACAAAGTAAAGATTAAGAACTAGCACAGTCGTAACTTGGTACCCCAGATAAATGTCTCGCTCTTTATATATGTATGTCCTTCAAGTCACTTAAGTGGTGATTCATTGTGATTAATTCATTAAGATATTCAGCTTTGCTGGTGGCTACTCACTCACCCGAATGTCAAGTTAAAAAGCTAAATCTGGAAAAGCTTTGGGTTTTTTTTGGTCAAAAACTCCAGGATCCTCCCTGGGCGAAGCTGAATTTGGAAAAACGTTTTGCTTTGATCTAAAACTTTTGGGTTCCCCTGGGAGTTGGGGACAGAAACAAGTGTTTCCAGACTCTCATAGGGATAGAGATAAGAATGATCCTGGTCTTAATGCAAGTTGCATTAGAATGAGCCTGAATTACAGATAACTGTATAGCAAACCTACCAAATTGTTAGGGTGAGTTCAGAATATAACTTGGAGGCAAAATATTAATATCAAGGGAGAGTGAATTTCTCTACTGAGGCTAAATTACTGTTGCCAGTGGCTGGGGTGCTAGCATACATGTTTCTCAAGTTTACTGGCCAGTTTTATGCTATAAATTTGTAGTCTCCTTGCCTTGCTTTACAGGCCTTGACTCCAGTCCCTCAAAACTTCCATAAACTCCAACTTTCCATGCCTAAGCTTCCCTCTCATCATAATGATGTTCTACAAAATAAGTGTACAAATTAAGTATATGCAGATCTTCCAAGAGGACATAAATTTATTCCAGCCACTGAATTAAGCATTTGTGTCCTTAGACCCTTTGAATATGGATTCAGGCAACCCAATTCAGCCCCGTAGGCATTTTTCTGTGTTGGAATTTTTCTCGTTCTGTCTGCACAACTACTCTCTAAGCCTCAAGGAATGGATGTTACGGAATGTCTAGTCCTCTCAGTGATGTTTCCAGGCCTCATTGTGCAAAGAGCTCTGTGCTTCTTGGAAGAAGAGAGGTTCTTTAATAAATGCACAGTATTATTTATTTGCTTAGAACTACAAAGCTGTCGCAACCACAGTAGGCAGTAAAGGCCTTTTATTTATGCAACACAGTGCTCTCCAGACTGTCTATAAAAGCCGCCCTGCAGAAGAACACTCTTCAGATATTCATACAACCATCCTTTCTCAGAGTCCCTAGGGAAGTCTTCTCTGCCACTGAGTGAGTGAAGCGTGGATGGAGGAAAGCCTTTCCTATTCCGCTTCACATCACGACTTGAAACGGGCTTTGCAAATGACCGTTTAGAAGCAATACTTGTTTGGCGCCGACGGAAGCTTGCCCTGTTGGGATGTCACAACAAACTATCTTCAACAGTGCCCTGGTGAAAAATTTGAGTGGAAAATAAAACATAAAGGAATAAGAGGGCAAAGCTCTTGGAGTGGGTCTGGAACGCCTCATCCCAATACTAAGGGGAAGGAGGATTTCTCCCCCTCCCCCAGGTTTAGTTATAAGGTACCTACAGGCAAATTCTACTGGAAGCAGAGGAAGAGAAAGCCAGAGCGATGATCCATAGGGTTGAAATAAGGACCAGTTAGAGCAGGGGTCTCCAAACTTTTCAGTGTGAAGGCCATATCATATATTTTCCACGTTGTTGAGGGCCAAAGGAACATAGGCACACCTGTGTGCGCACGCCTATGCACATGAGTTGAATGGAATGGACCTAAGCCTACAGACCTATGCCTGTGACATTCACTGGGCCAGATAAAAAGGCAAGGTAGGCCAGATGTGGCCCATGGGCCATAGTTTGGAGACCCTTGAGTTAGAGTAAAGTTGTTTGGTAGACCAATGTAAAGTGTCTGATACCCATTTATACCAAGCAAGATATTTAAGGCTGAAAGAGATTTGGAATACTATACTTTTTTTTCACCATACATAAAATTTGCAGGAAAAACCCGATAAGATACGAGAAAAGCTTTTTTAAAAGAGGTAAATACAAAAGATTTAATAAAACCACTGATTTGAACATATTTTAAGTCAACTCGTCAACTGGTAGCCACAAGCATACGTTCAAGAACATCCACATATTTTAAAGACTAACCCCATCATATTATAGTGTAGTACAAATTAGATTCTTTTGTACATCTCTACCATGACCTCTCTAAACAGCTTCAGGCACATCACTAATTTCCAGAACCCGTTCTCTTTCAGACACATCTGTATTCTGAAGACAATACCACCCTACCTTGTAAGGTTGCGGTTGATATCCCTTAGGAGGTAATCACATAACCCTCCACTAATGACGTAAACATGTCAAAGCAATGCTTGATTCAGGCCTTTTGTCATAGAAGAGCTGCTGGATAGCTCAGGTTTGGGCATCTGGTTATGGAGTCAGAGATTGGGAATTTGGTTCCCCACTACGCTCCCTTGATGGAGGTTGGACTTGTGATCCATGGGCTCTGCAGTTCCAAGATTATGATAATGATGGTGATGATTTATCCAAGACATTGTTTGAGTTTACAAACACATAACCAGTAAACCACAGTGGTTGGTCTGCATTTATTTTCTGCTAAGAATAATAAATCAATTAGCAGAATAAATTAATTCTAACCTCTATGCTACAAAAAATGATTGTTTTAACGCTATAAACTGTCTTAATTCCTAAGTTAATCAGCATAGGAAGGTGTATTACTTGACACATATATGAAAAACGAACATGTAAAAGTCATTATTATGTGAGAGGAAGACTGTAAACGATCTGAAAGGAGAGATATGTGCCATACTATCTGTCACATGTACCTGAATTGCTGCCATCAAATAAGGAGACAAGAACAGTCTTGGTTTTTTACTGTGATTTTCTCGGCCCCATTAGAACAAAGATCATATGGAGAAGACAAGCAGCAATCCACAAGCAATGAAGCTTATCCCTCTATGCTCCTTTCACAAAGATGGTAGCACCCAGTGAGTGCAGGAATGCATGCTAGATTTTATCACTGTGCACATGTAAACATTCTAAAACTGTAGATAGTCTTATGTCTTCACACAACTCTACAATTCCTGGCATTCCGAGTCAACAAAAACATTTTTAAAAACTTTTAAAAGCCTTTCTCTTTTTTCAATAGGAAATTAATTTATCAGCGTTTCTTTTTCTGCGTTCCACCAGAGATCAAGTTTTTCTATTGGAGGAAAACAAATATCCTGGGTAAGGAAAGCATTCATCGTCTCTAGCTGGGAGACACACGAAATCCTCCAGGAAACTGTTCATGCCTGCTTTTTAGTTTTTACATGTGGAAAATGAGGCCGGTGGCGAAAATGAGTGAAAAGCTTTCAAGCATTTTTTTTATTGTTGTGAAAGAAGCAGGGAGTCAACCACTACTCTTCATTGACAACGTGAAATTAGGTGCCCTTCAAATGTTCTCTCGAGATGCAAGAAACTACTTATCTATCCATTAAAAAGCACCATTTAAAGGATGTGGCCACACAGGCAGGCGTTAGCTGCGTGGGCTGGCAGCACGGGAGAACATCTAAAGAACATTTTATTGCTCAGGTTTCCCTGGATACTAGGTTGATGCAAGACACAGGTGTAGCAGGTTGTAGGAGCCTGAAAGAATTTTGTATTTACTTTCCGTTCTTGTGCTGGAATGTACCTGTTGGATTTACAGGCCTTGTCCATGAAAGCTCCCATTAAAATATAGTCTTGAAAGTGCCACAACATTTTTGTCTTCTTTATATTTTGTTTTTGCCTAGTATGTTGCATTTACAGATGGTTAATTAGTGTCTCCTCTGCACAGGGTCAAGGCACCTTTGTTTGCACAAACTGAGATGCAAACCCTCCAGAAATGAAAACTTTTTCTCCTGGTCTACTCGCGGACAAGATATTTTCTGTCGGCACTGACAGGCGTTTTCACCTCCATAAAGACTTTTTTTGGCACAAATAATATAAATTTCATAATATTAAAATACTGGCTGGTCTGTTTCATGGAATGAAAAGCCTCGGATGGGTTGCTTGTATCTTTCTGAACAACAGATAACTGCTTTCATACTTGCTTCATGTGGCTGCTTTGCTTCTCAAAGGGAAAGGATGTATAAACCTTGCAAAGATTTTGATGGGATAAAAGAACTTCTTGCCTTACTCTTGTGCTGCAGGCAAGGATTCTTGCGGGTCTTGAATATTCCTCAAGGTGTGAAATTGTATCAAGTCAACCTAAATTAACAAAAATGGGGGATTTAGTCAGAATTCTTTATATCCCTAGTGCAGAGAAGTGTTAAGTTTCAGGAAGTCCAATAAACCAGCTAAGTAAAGTATGCAATGTAAAAAAAACATACTTATTAATTTGCTGGCCACAGCATTGATGCTAGTTCAAGTCAGTCAGTGTACGTTTTGGCAGCAAACTGCCACAAATGAAGAGGTTAATATTGGCATTTCAAGGCATGTAACTATAGCATGATAGGAATTACAACCACTGACTTCTTAACTACCAGCCATTTGCTATTAAAACTTACTCTGATGTAATAGTAGAGATGTAAGTGTCTTTCTTATCAAGCCTTAACTGGCTTGGGACTTGGATATATGAAGAAACTCCACTCCTTATATAAACCTGCCGGATCACTGAGATCTGATAGTGAGAACTTCCTCCATGCCCCATCAGTGAGAACAGCCTGCTATGTGGAGAAAAGGGAGGTTTTTCCCCCCTATTGTGCCTCAGTTGTGGAATGTCTTCCCCCCATGCCAGAATTGATCGGCATAATTTTGGCACCAACTCAAGACAAATTTTTAGGGTGTGTGTGTGTGTTGAGGATTGTGGCCTGCGTAGGTTGTAATGTTTTTAGTGTCTACAAAGGAACATAAGAAGAGTCCTGCTGGATCAGGCCAAGGGCCCATCTAGTCCAGTATCTCACTGGGGCCCCACCAGATGCCTCTGGGAGCACACGAGACAACCAGATCCCTGTCTCCTGATACCTCTCTCCTGCATCTGGCATTTTGGAGGTACCTTCCTTCAAAGCCTGGAGATCGGACGTCCCCACCATGGCTCGTAACCTGCGATTGATTTTTTCCTCCAGAAATCTGCCCAATCCCCTTTTCAAGGCCTCTAGGCCAGATGGCATCACCATATCCTGTGGCAAGGAGTTCCATGGACTAACAACATGTTGGGTAAAGAAATATTTTCTTTGGTCTGTTCTCACTCTCCCAACATTCAATGTGAGTGCATGTCCCCTGGTTCTAGTATTGCGTGAGGGGGAAAAGAAAAGAGCTTCCCTCTATCCACTTTATCCATCCCCTGCATAATTTTATACGTCTCCATCAAGTCCCCCCTCAGGCGCCTTTTCTTCAGACTAAGGAGCCCCAAACTCTGTCACATTTCCTCATAAGGGAGGTGGCCCATCCCAATCATCATTTGAGTCGCTCTCTTCTGCACCTTTTCCAGGTACACTCTTGTATTTTTCGAGGTGTGGCGACCAGTACTGTATGCAATACTCCGGGTGTTCAGGAATCTTTCAATTTTGCACTATTTGGTTTTAAAATTATTTTAATTATTTTACATTTTAAAACTGTTTTGTAGAACTTTGTAACCTGATCTGAGATCCTGTGATACAGGCCAGGGCTATAAAAGTTTAAATAATTTTTTTAAAAAAATCCAATAAAAATAAAGTAATTCCTTACTTTTCCTGTTCTGTGATACAAGAATGAGAAACCAGATTTGCCACCCCTCCACATCTGTGGGTCAGAAAGATATTCTTTATTGCTTGTGACAAGAGTTCTTAACCCTGGTGGGCATTAGTTCTAAACAAGTTGTAGAAAGCTTTGGTAGCTTCTGCCTTGTTTCATGGACTCCTCAAAGCCGCTTTAGAGGGGTCGTTTGCCTTTTTGATCACCGAGCCCTTCTTTACATGCTCACTCACTCTCTGTGTCATGCTCTATGAAGAAAAGAGAAATGAGTTTTGTGAATAAACTAGTAGAAATCTCAGTCAAGGACAAAACAATATGTTCCTATACTGGACGTAAGAAATCTTATGAAAATTATTTACCGTATTTTTCACACCATAAGACGTACTTTCCCCCCACAAAACAGGGGGGTGGAAAGTCTGTGCGTCTTACGGAGCGAAGAAAACAGATTATATTTTCCTGTTTTCTTCTCCTAAAAATTGGTGTGTCTTATGGAAAGGTGCGTCTTATGGAGCAAAAAATACGGTACTTATCCTGCCCTTAGTAGGAATCCAAAATGGCTTACAATTTTTTAAAAAATCAATAGTTTCTTAAATTAAATTGAACCCTCAACGGACAGTCTTGCCATGCTGAGCCAGCCAGCCTCAAAAAGGACAAAGAATTTAATGAGAATTCAATACATCCTTACATTGTCGCTATAAACTCAAAAGGGCCAAAGGTTCTCCTTCCTGAGCTATAGTTTGGTAGTCAAGATTACTGTGGCATTTATTCTTCGGAGGGTTAGATAGTAAGTGCATGTTGTCAGGTCAATTCTGATTGATGGTGACCGTTTCCAGGGTTTTCTGAGGAGAGAGTACTCGGGAATTTTTTTTACCATTTCTTTTTTTCCAGAGGCATCTTGAGACTGTGCAGCTTGCCCAAGGCTACATAGGTTAGCTCTTCTCCTGGGAGGCATAGTAGGGGAATCGAACTCCCAACCTCTGGCTCCACAGTCAGAAACCCAACTCACTGAGCTACCAAATTAATAAGGCCATAGTTTTCCTCATTTATCATCCTACCACCAGGATACAGGCTCCCAGCCTCTGTTCCTGCCTCCAGAGTTTGTTGTGATATGGCTCAAATATGGCAGAGGTTACATAATTTGCTTCAGGAACAGTATAAAAATAACTAACAAAATGAAAACCCCATTTCTTGCAGGAATCAGGTGGCCAAAGTAAAAAATCAGTTACAATCTGATCTAGGAAATCCAGAATATTTTTTTCCCATGTTACGGCGGGGAATGGAACAATACCTCACCAGTGGATGTGACTGCAATTGTTCTAACCGATGTTATTTTTGATTTGTTTGGGTTTGCTGCTTATTTGTATGCATTTCCTGTACCAGGGGTCACGTTTAAAAACAGACTTTAGCATTAAGCAACCTGCCCCATCCGCGAAACAGAAACAAGTAATAGCTGGGGGAAATATTGGATAAATTGGAAAAATCTAGTCACTGGGATAAAAGGCACTTTTTGAGGCAACAATTACCCCACAAAAAGAGAACTCTAAAAGCTTGTCCAAACACAATTTTATTGATTCAACATGGGAAATGAACAGATTTCTTCCACTATCATCCTAGTCACATCTATTCAGAGTTTGCTGTGGTTCTGTGCCATCAAGTCAGAACCGACTTAGAGCAAACCTAATAGGGCTTTCAAGGCAAGTGAGATATTTAAGAGGTAGGTTTACCAGTACCACACTCCCAGTGAGCTTCCATGGCTGAGCAAGGGATTCAACCCCAGGCCTTCTAGTTCTGAGTCCATCATTCTATCGCCTACACCAGTAGTCCCCAACCTTGGGCCTCCAGATGTCCTTGGACTTCAACTCCCAGAAATCCTGGCCAGCAGAGGTGGTGGTGGTGGTGAAGACTTCTGGGAGTTGTAGTCCAAAAAACAACTGGAGGACCAAGGTTGGGGACCACTGCCCTACACCACACTGAGTATCTATATTCAGAGGTAAAGTCCACACTAAATTTTTAAAAAAAGAGTGCAATTCTAATGGGTGAAGGTGGCCAAGGGAGACCTGAACTGACAGCAGGACTAGAAGCTATCCCTAATCTGAACTACTCCCAGCCTAGGGATGTTGGAAATTTCTGAGGGCTACCACAACAACGTAGGCATAACTTTGTGGCAGCCTATATCCCGGTGCTGGAGGAGACTCTTGATATTCCCCTGGACTGCAAGGAGAACAAACCTATCCATTCTGAAGGAAATCAACCCTGAGTGCTCACTGGAAGGACAGATCCTGAAACTGAGGTTCCAATACTTTGGCCATCTAATGGGAAGAGAAGACTCCCTGGAAAAGACCCTGATGTTGGGAAAGTGTGAAGGCAAGAGGAGAAGGGGACGACAGAGGATGAGATGGTTGGACAGTGTCATCAAAGCAACCAACATGAATTTGACCCAACTCCGGGAGGCAGTGGAAGACAGGAGGGCCTGGCGTGCTCTGGTCCATGGGGTCACGAAGAGTCGGTCACGACTTAACAACTAAACAACAACAAAAATATCCCAGTCCTGTCGGAATAGAGCTCTGTTGGCAGGATTCCCGGACCATCAAGCAGAAAAGCGCTTCTGCCTGCAGAACAGACTGAGGCCTAATTCTACACATCTACAGCGGACACATCTTTGAGACTGTCCCTCTCACGGAAGCAGAGAGTTGAGTTTTTATTTTTATCTTAGTTTTTTAGGAAAATAAAACATTTCCTCCAGGACTGTGTACATTTTATGGTCATGCTGTTCGACCTAACGGCAGCAACGTTTGCCATCCAGAGAAAACGAGTGTTTCTTTAAAAGCAAGGCTCTTGCTCCTATGGCTACAATAATGAGCGTAAAGATACGTGGGCAATGAAATTTCAAAACTTTCAGGGACAAGGAACACTTGAAATAAATAATAATAATCTGCTGGATTAACAGTGGAGGAATGAGTGAATGAACGAAGACACTCCACAGACAAAATTGCTCAGATCTGCTTCCACCTGGATGCTATGGTTGACACTGTCCAGTGGATGTAATTTTGTGTCTCACTGGTCCAGAGTAATAATGGATATTTTTGGATCTATACAGCCAAGGGAGTGGAAAACATTCAACATACAGAGCCAAGAACTTCTACATGTCTGTTAGATCCTTGTCCTTCCTAACTCATAGGAGAAGCCAGGTAGGGGGCTTACCGAGCAAGGAAAGGGAGTAGCTTTCTTCCAGCAAGGCACGGCTCCAGAACATCTAAAGGAGGCTGTAGGAGCACCGTGGCTGAAAAAGTCTTTCATTAGTTCCAACCCCCCCGCCCCAAGCCAATCTCCAATAGACCATTCCTGTCAACCACTTTCGGAAGGACAGCTAACTGAGAAGGCAAGGCAGGGTCTTTTCTGTTGCAGCCCCTAGATTCCAGAAAACCCTCCCTAGAGAGGCCAAAATAAAATAAAAATAAAGAAGACAAAAATGTTGTGGCATCTTAAAAGATTAACTGCTATATTTTAATAAGAGCTTTCGTGGACAACTTCACTTCCTCACTAGACATGTGTGCTTTGGTGCCTCCTTTTTAAGCTTAAGGGGACGTGGTGACGCTGTGGGCTAAACCGCAGAAGGCTGTGCTGCAGGGTCAGAAGACCAAGCAGTCGTAAGATCAAATCCACGCAACGGAGTGAGCACCCGTCGCTTGTCCCAGCTCCTGCCAACCTAGCGGTTCGAAAACATGCAAATGCAAGTAGATAAATAGGGACCACCTCGGTGGGAAGGTAACAGCGTTCCGTGTCTAAGTTGCACTGGCCATGTGACCACGGAAGATTGTCTTTGGGCAAACGCTGGCTCTATGGCTTGGAAACGGGGATGAGCACCGCCCCCTAGAGTCGAACACGACTGGACAAAAATTGTCAAGGGGAACCTTTACCTTTACCTTTTAAGCTTAAAGTATGCAAGTTGGAACTTTTTTATTCTTTTTAATCTTTAAAGTCTGTTTTCACCTGCACTTGACAATTGTTCTCGGACTACAACTCCCAGAAGCCTTCACCACCATCTCTGCTGGCCAGGATTTCTGGGAGCAGAAGTCCAAGAACATCTGGAGGCCCAAGGCTGAGGGCCACTGCTTTAGGCCACAACCTCAGCTCTTTCATGGTAGCTACTGGACCCTAACATGGCTCTGAAAATCACAAAACAAAGTGTAGTTTTAGAAGAGGTAGCCCTGTATCAAGCAAAAACCAAAAGAATTTTTTTTTTTAAAAAAGAAGACGACAAAAACGCTGTGGCATCTAAAAAACTAACTGCTGCATTTTAATGTAAGCGTTTGTAGACTTGTATACAAAGCAAACAGGTTCTGTTAAAGTGTGCAACTGGCTTGCAACGTGGGGGTAGCACATAGGTGAGCCTATAGAGCACTCCGCTGTTGCAGTGAAAGGCTTATTCTACTCTGAGAAGAGTGCTGTTTTTCACAACTCTCCATGAACAGAAAAAGGTCAGGCAAAAGGAAGTTGCTTTATGAAGCCTCATGGCACAGTGGTTAAACTGCAATACTGCAGTCAAGTCTCTGCGCATGAGCTCAATTTGATCCTGATGGGATCAGGTAGCTGGTTCAAGGCTGCCCCAGTTTTCCATTCTTCCAAGGTAGGTAAACTGAATACCTTGCTTGCTGGGGGGGGGGGCAATGTGCAATTTGCATAATAAAATTATAAAACATTCAGAGTGCTATGGGGCGGTATATATTGTATTTTTCCATATATAAGACTATACTTTTGTCTAAAATCTTTGGACTAAAAATTGAGGGTCGTCTTATACATGGAAGTAAGCTGAGGAGAGGAAAAACCAAGTGGAGGGGAAAGCAGGGATCAAAGTGGTCCTGCAGGGCTTTCCCCTCTACTTGCTAAGCCTTAGCAAAAGGAAAGCAGGGATCAAAATGCTGCAGGATGGCTTTGATCCTTGCTTTCCCCTCTGCTTGCTAAGGGGAAAATCCCATGGGGCTTAGCAAAACGAGGGAGGAAAGGATCAAAGCAATCCCATGCCTATATAAGGGGGAAAGGGATCAAAACGATCATGAAATCACAAGATTGCTTTGATCCCTTTCCCCTCCTTTTGCTAAGCCCTGCAGGCCTTAGTATGAAGGGAGAAAGCAGGGATCAAAGTGATCCTGCAGTGCTTTGATCCCTTCCCCCCTACACTTGCTAAGCCCCACTTAGATTTCTTAATTTTGAGTTAGAAAAGTGTGAAGCGTCTTATACATGGGGACGTCTTATGCACAGAAAATACAGTAAGCAGTACACTCTGCTTTGCTTTTACCTAGCCAATAACAAGCCCACCGTATTTGCTCTGACAGGATACCAAATATCTTAGGGTTGTTTTCAAAAGAAAATGGAAATACATACATGGAAAACAGGAATGTTCAGGAGTTGGAAAAGCAGCCGACCTTGCCGACTGACCATCCTCAAAGTGTTTATCTGGAAAAGTAACTTTTCCAAGCACTGCATTCTGTACTCTGCAGACTCACAAGAAAAAAAAAGTTTATCCTGATTCCCCCCCCCCCCAAAAAAAACAAAATCTGGTCGTGAGTCTGATAATTGACCTCGTATCAGAACAGTCAGGTTATGGATTTTTGCTCATTCCTCTGTTTAATTAACAGAATCTTTAGCATGGTGATTCACTCCCACTTCCCCATTTCTAAATGGTACAGATCTCCCACCCTCTCCTGTTACCACCAATAAAGCAAAGGAAGATCTCCCACAAGCTACAGAAAGCTGGAGGTTAATATAAATTCCGTGGGCTCGAAGGGGAATGCCGAACTACATTCAAAGACTCAATGGCAAACCGCATTCTCTTTGTCTGGCAACTTCGAGCATCACAAGGCTGAGTTATTGAGGAAGTTTGGAGGGGGGTTATATTTGTTCCAGATGCACATTTCCCTTAACCTCTTGAAGTGGCGTTTCCCAGAGAGAATTTGGTTCTCCATGCTTTGCTTTTTTAAAATTTTCATTTACACAAGGCAGGAACAAATAGCTTTAATCTTGCCCTTGCAGAGTGGGGAGGAGGAAAAGATAAAAACAACCACGTCTGCACCCAGCTCCAGAAACCAGAAATAGAGAAAGAAACAGAGAGAACAGGGCATCATCAGAAAGAAGAAGAAAAAAAAAGGAGACAGAGATAAGGGAAGACCCTTTCAAATTAGAACCAGCGAATATTTGCTTTGTCACTGTCTGTGCCACAAGGATGAGGACAATCAAATGTTGGCCAACTAAATTTTTGTTACAACTCATTAGTAAAAATAAATTTTTTAAAAAATGGCTCTACTAACTAGTAGGGGATGCTGGGAAGTCCCCAGAAATTTTCAAGAGCTCCAGCGTCATTATTTCCAATCCTAACAAAAACTGCATCAATTGTATATCACGTAAAGGTCAGGAGCCAGCAAATAATTAACAAACATTGCCATGTCTGACTTGCAGTGTTATTTTCCAGGGTGATCAAGAGACAGATAGTCAGAAGTGGTTTACCCCTCCCTTCCTCTAGGGGGAGCCCTGGGACTGTGCAGCTTGCCCAAGGCCACCCAGGCTGGCTCGTCTCCCGGGAGGTATCGTGGGGAACCGAACTCCCAGCCTTTCACTCTGCAGTCAGATACCTAATTCACTGAGCGATTCAGCCAGATAGCCACTAAATAATTCCCTGTTTCAAGGTACTGTATATTCTTTAGTCTTTCCTTAATATAATCTGGCTTCTAGACACAAATCTATCCCCTTTTGTCCCCTGCAAGGACCCCACTGGCAACAGATAAGGAAAATACATGGTCAAAGCACCTACGATCTGTAAAATTGATGAACAAATAATGATATTGGCATGTCTGGAGAGATGTTAAATTTTTATCCTACTAACGATGCTGGGTGTATGTTAATCTTTTCCCCATGCTTCATTCCCTAAACCAAAATGACACCCTCTCCCCATTATTCATAAGCCTCTTAAAGAAAATCTACAGGTTCACAAGCTCAGAACCTCTGGATTCATTAATTTTATCTCAACGGTCCAAAATCAGATTATTTTGTGATGATGAGTGGCTCAAGCTCACACCTAAGCGTAGTTTTAACAACTGTTTAACAGCCCCGACACAGAATTTTAACATCCTGAATTTCTGACACACGTTTTTTTTTTAATTTTTCTGAAATATAACAAAGACAGAGCTATAGCTACACCTTCAAAGGGGAATTAGACTTCTATCACACTTGGGGGTGTCATGTGAAAACCAAAAATATTGCTTGAGGTTTGGACAAATAAAATGATACACACTTTCTCATGATGTATTCGGTGCAACAATCCCAGAGATTCCCCCCCCCCCAAAATCATTGTAAAAGCAGCAAATAAAACTGCCCCATTTAGTTTCTCCCTCCTTCAATGCTGAGTTTTGGTTCTGCAAAGCTTCTGTGATGTAAGTCTGATCTGCTATCTTCCCTTGAGTTCCTGTCCTCCAGGATGGTTCACCTCTTCTCTAGCAGCAGGAGATGAATGTTACTGGGACTGATTGCTACTGATCGTAAACGTGACCCCATTCATTCATTCATTCATTCATTCATTCATTCATTCATTCATTCATTCATTCATTCATGCACATTACTTCTTTGCTGCTTTTCTCCCTATAGGGGACCCAAGCTGGCTCACAAAGATTCAAACAATACAACGCCCACCACTTTAAAATACTATTAAAACCCATATTTAAAAAACAATTAAAAACCAGTCAACATTAAAACCAAAATTAAAGGCAGTTTAAAAAATATTTTAAAGATATTTTTTTTAAATCTCAAAATTTAATGAACACAGCATTCCCTAGACCCCGAATTATTGCTTTACAACCTGACTGAAAAGGAAGGTCCTAGCCTGATGATGGAACAACAAGAGTATGCCTTCCTTCTGCTGGGGCGGGAACTCCACATTTCAGTCACAAGCTGCTATTACAAAGACTGGAAGCAACCAAATTTGATTGGTACTTTGCCAAGTTCATTTAGTGTTTCCACCAATCATCCAACCAGAAAAAAGTAAAATCCTTCCCTTTCCTTTTCATCCAGAGATCTTTCCCTAGTAGTGCTAGCGGCCGATTACTGGTCTCTGCCACCAGTTTTTTAAAAGCAAAATTAGTTCTGCTGCTACTGTTGTGTCGCCCCCACAACAATTTGCTGCTGTATCACAATGCTGGCATAATGTTCTCCCACTCCTGGCTACGGAATACCCAGTTGAAAGTGGTCTTGCAGTTGATTTTTATTCACCAGCATTTACACCAAAGTGGCAGTCAAATGGTTGTTGTTGTTGTTCAGTTGTTAAGTCATGTCCGACTTTTCGTGACCCCATGGACCAGACCACGTCAGGCCCTCCTGTCTTCCGCTGCCCCCCGCCGAGTCGGGTCAAATTCATGTTGGTCGTTTCGCAGACACTGTCCAGCCATCTCATCCTCGGTCGTCCCCTTCTCCTCTTGCCTTCACACTTTCCTAACATCGGGGTCTTTTCCAGGGAGTCTTCTCTTCTCATCAGATGGCCAAAGTATTGGAGCCTCAGCTTCAGGATCTGTCCTTCCAGTGAGCACTCAGGGTTGATTTCCTTCAGAATGGATAGGTTTGTTCTCTTTGCAGTTCAGGGGACTCTCAAGAGCCTCCTCCAGCACCACAATTCAAAAGCATCTATTCTTCGGCGGTCAGCTTTCTTTATGTTCCAGCTCTCACTTCCATACATCACTACAGGAAAAACCACAGCTTTGACTATGTGGACCTTTGTCGGCAAGGTGATGTCTCTGCTTTTTAAGATGCTGTCTAGTTTCTGTCCATGGAGTTTTCTTGGCAAAGATACTGGAGTGGCTTGTCAGTTCCAGCTCCAGGTGGATCGCATTTAGTCAGAACTCTCCACTATGACCTGTCTTGGGTGTCCCTGCACGGCATAGCCCATATCTTCTCTGAACTACTCAAGCCCCTTCGCCACGACGAGGCAGCAATCCGTGAAGGGGCCAAATGGTAACTCAGCAGTATTACGACAAGTTTCAGCTCCTCTTTATGCGCTGCCAAGTTGTTTTTGAAATGAAGCAGTCTTACGAGGATCTTCAAAGTCTGTCAGATGAACAGGGCCTTGCCTCCGCCACCCTCAGAGAATTTGCACAGCTGCATGAGGATTTGAGCCCAGCTTCCCTGAATTCTAGTTCAACACTCACAACACATTGGCTCTTTCAACTGTGAAGGAAAAGGAGGCGTCTCACTAAGGGAGACCGTTGGTTTAGGCGGGAAAAAACCGTATCGCCAAAGTGAGGGGAAAAACAGTTTCAAAGTCCAAACAGCAAGATCCGCGTCAGGAGAGGAGATAATAGAACAGTCGTTAACTTGCAAGGGTCAAGAAAGCCTAAAAATCCAAAGAATAGCGAAAAAACAGGAGCTCTAGCCGAAAGGAACCACTTCGCACGGCGGAGAAATGGAACTGAGGCTGGGGTGGGCGGAGCATGCGCAGTGTGCCTAATCTACAACTCTGTTTCTTTTATTCAAGCTCTAGAATGTTCCGAGAGGATCATCGCTGGCGCTGATTTAACCCTTTTGTGTGCATTCACAGAAGACCACGATGAAGAAGTATTATTTTGGTTGGTTTGTATCTCCAACTGCTGCAATTTTTGCCACTGGCAATGGTGCGGCTGAAAAATATTGTAAATAAAATAAATAAATAAATAAATTTTTAGTCCCTGAAAACTTGATGCAAATGAGGACTACAAAAGCCTGCAAAGATATAAAAGTACATAAAAAAAGAAGAGCAAATTGCTTTCTTATATCACTGTTAGAATCAGATTCTCTACACAGTGATTGATGAGACGTAAGATATGAACGCTTGAGAACTTCCCTGCTCCAGCTGCCTCCACATTCTTCCTTATGAGATCCAGTTAGGGAAGTAGGGTTAAAATTAAGAGCAGGCAAAAATATTAAAAGCTTTGTTTTTTATTTTAAAATGTTATAAACTTTATTTCAAAACTGAGATTTTCATAACTGTTCATTTGAAAACTAACTTTAATTTAAAAGAAAAAACCTCTAAGAGGATGATGTTCTGCAAATAAAGTGCAAATTCCAGCATGACCACAGTTCCCCAGGATGGAATTCTTAGAAAATAACAATGGTGGGAGGAGGCAAACCAATGCTTCGCTCGTATACTAGATTCATCTGTCTACCTATAAAAGATAGCAGGAACACAGACTTGCACCTTTGACGTTGGAGTGAGGAATCCACTCTGGTTTTTAATCTGATTTTAGAGTCATCCAAGATGCTAACTCACAAGGAGAGTATGGCTTAACAAGAATCTGACGGCATATACCAGGATCCAGGGATATAGAGCCTGTGTCCTGAGTACACTCCTGTACTGCAGTGAGTCCTGGACCCTTCGTGCATGGCAGGAGAGGAAGCTGAACATGTTCCGTATGTGTTGTCTCAGACACATTTTTTTGTATCACCTGGCAGGACAAAGGACGACAGAGGATGAGATGAGATGGTTGGACAGTGTCATCGAAGCAACCAACATGAATTTGACACAACTCCGGGAGGCAGTGGAAGACAGGAGGGCCTGGCGTGCTCTGGTCCATGGGGCCACGAAGAGTCAGACATGACTAAACAATGACTAAACCCTGTCAGACATGACAGGGCAAAGTTCCAAATAGAGTGGTCCTGGAATGAACTGGAATGAACTGGAATTTTTAGCATGTATACATTACTGAAACAGCGATGTTTATGTTGGCTCGGGCATGTCGTGAGAATGGTTGACGGTCGGATTCCAAAAGATCTCCTGTATGGAGAATTAGTCCAGGGAAAGCGCCCCAGAAGGAGACCACAGCTGCGATACAAGGAGATCTGCAAGTGGGATCTGAAAGCCTTAGGAATGGATTTCAACAGATGGGAAATGTTGACCTCTGAGCGTTCAGTCTGGAGGCAGGCGGTGCATCACGGCTTCTCCCAATTTGAAAAGACCCTTGTCCAGCAGGCCAAGGCAAAGAGGCAGTCCCAAAACCAGCAAAATCAGGGAGCTGGACAGGGGACAGATTGTATTTGTCTTCAGTGTGGAAGGGACTGTCACTCTCGAATTGGCCTTTTCAGCCACACTAGACGCTGTTCCAAGTCCTCCATACAGAGCACGATACCATAGTCTCTCGAGACTGAAGGATGCCTACTAACCAAAGTGCTGAACCATTCTGGGGACAGGATTTAGCAATTTGGATAGTTCCTGTAAAGTATGGACTAAAACCCAAAATGGATTTACTGCTCTACGGACATAATTATCCGGTAGAAGTGGCTGAGAATAAATAGTCAGTTGGTGATAGCCGAGGTAGATAGAAGGAACGGGTAGTGGTGGCAGGAACATGCTCATGCATACATATTATGTGGTGAGGAATATAATGTCGCTTTGTTTTCTCAGCATGCATCTGTTGCTGTGTGTGTGCATGGGTATGTGTGCACGCGCATGCAAAAAAATCAAGCCAACTTGTTTTGCCATTTTCATCTGTTTTGGTGTCAGCTCCCAAGTATTGTCTTCGGGTGAAGGAACACTGGGCTCCTTTCCTTTCTAAAAATCCCCCGGGAAACAGAAGGGAGGGTGGGAAGAAAGAAAGTATGAAGAAAATATAAATAGCACCCACTTCCACAGACTGTTTGGGAGATGCAGACAGAGCCTGAAGTTGCTGCTGGTAGGAGGAAATCTTGGAAGCAGACGAGAAGGAAAAATAAAAGGAGCAAAAACGCTGTATTCTTTTGTATCAGGAAAAACACAAAATAAAAATTCAAGACGACAAGAATGTTGTGGCATCTATTCTTTTGTGTGTGTTTTATCTCTGTCACGGTATGTGGGGGGTTGCTCTTCAGAATCAAAATTAGGTAGAATAGAAAAAAAAGGGCAAACTGAATTTAACTGTCTTCCCTGTTACAGTGCATTCCCTGTAACTTCTGGCAGATAACTGCATCTGTGGCGGGGGGGGGCAGTATTATTAGAGAAAGAAAGAGGAATATGTTGACAATTCTCATTGCCTGGACCTTTGGACTGCAAGTTTACTCTTCCCTTCTGAACCTCTTGGACTAAATCCAACCACTGGTCTCAAATGGAGTAGACATGCGCAAGTCAATGCCATTCATATAGGGGTTGATTTATTATTCTGCAGTTGATTCAATGGGTATGCTTTAGCTGGGACTCAAAATTGAATTTAGACCACTGAGCAAAAGGGAACACTCACTTTAACTATAACTGGTTGTGCATGGGTACTTCACAATTAGTGTATTTATTACATTTACATCCTCCTTCTCTTCCAAAGAGCTCAAGACAACATTCATGGCTCCCCACCCCCTTTGTTCTCTCTCTCACACACAAAAACACAATCCTGTGAGGGAGGTGTGCGAGAGTGTGATTGCTCCGAGGTCATCCACTTGGTTTCAAGACCATCTGAAGATTTAAACCCAGGTTTCCCAAGTCTTCGTCCAGCATTCTAACCATGATACAGTAGTGCCTCGATAGACAGCTACCCCCCATGATAGTTTTTTTGCTAGACATTGGCTTTTTGCGATCACTACAGCGATTCGCGAAACAGTGATTCCTATGGAGGAATTTCACTGGACGTTTGGTCCCTCCTTCGCAAACCAATTTTTGCTAGACAACAATTTTGACAGTTCCTTCCGTGCTCACAAAATGGGCGTTTTTGGGACCTAAGCTTTGCAAGACAGCTATTTAAACAGCTGATCGGCGTATCGCAAAGCAGCTTTCCTATGGCCGATCTTCGCTAGACAACGACGATTCTTCCCCATTGGAACACATTAAACAGGTTTCAATGCATTCCAATGGGGAAATGCTTTTTGCTAGACGATGATTTCGCTAAACAGCGATTTCAGTGGAACGGATTATCATCGTCTAGCAAGGCGCCACTGTACTACATCAGTTTTGGTGTCTTTCTGCTGCTCCAGGGAATGCTACACAGAATACCCCAAAACAGCCATTCTCAACTTTTTTTTTTGGCCATGACCATAAACACAGTATGAAAGAAATATAGGCCGAATCAGTAGACGTCCCATAACAAACCTTACCAGGTGGTTTCTAGTCTGCGTCCCCCCTTCCAATGTGCCAGCCCCCCCCCAGGTGGCCATATGGCCCCTGTTGAGAATGGTTGCCCTAAAAAGTCACAGAAGACACCAGATGCACACCTATTAGGCCATGTGTTGCTGTGAGTAATCTACTTTAACATTTAGAGGAATACACTGAGGTGTTTAAGAGAACACCTCCCAGTTTCCGTGCCATTTCAATCAGACGGGGACCTTAAGGGCCAGCTTGGGTTGCTTTTTTATATTGGGACTACCCAGCGACCAGTCTTCCCGAAATCCCCACCCAAACAAAGCCTGAGGAGAGGAAGCGAAGGAAACGCCTGAGCCTTCCAACAGGAAAAATTACTCTAATGAGCTTTATAAAAAGAACTGGATTGCACTAGGTAAATGACTCCCCGTCTCTCCTTCTTTTACCAAACACGGTCTCCTGTCTGCTGTGATTAAGGGAAAAAGGTCAACAAGGAACACCCAACTGCCTAAGATGGAAACATCTTCAGTGTCCATCTGAGATGAATGATTTCGTCAGTAGCAAATGCTGAAGGCCCTGAAAACAAAAATAATGTGACACAAAATCAGGATTACACATGAGTAATCTTTTTTTTTCGGGGGGGGGGGGAGGTCCCAAATCTATTTTGCACATGATTCTTGAGAAGTAAAATGCAGTGAGTCCAGTTCCTGGGTTAGGTGTGTATACACACACACACACACACACACACACACACACACACACACACACACACACACACACACACACACACACACACACAGCTTTCTAGAATTGTTGATTAATTCAAACACTCTTAGTTAATGATTGATTAAAATGCAGATGATTCCTCAGTTAAATTTAAATAAATGCATGTTATCTGAACATAGGCTTATATTTTTGTACTTTCTTTTTCATACCATAGTTATCAAACTTCCTTAAAAATATAGAGGATGCATGCTTGTCTCACATCCACACCCATTAAAACTGGTCCCTACCAACCAGACCAGCTTTTCCCCACAACCACCATATTATTATTGTATTTTACCAAGGGATAACTTCCCCTCTAACAAGTGCACCTAATTTTTTTTAGTGTATTTATAGTTATAAGACTGTGGCCTCATTTCGGATGGAGGAGGAGGAATATCACATTGTTCCTGTGCTGGCTCATGCCGGATCCTCTGCTGCTGAAGGAAAGAAGTTTCTTTAAATGAGTTTTAAATTTTATACAAACTAAATTGGAGCAATTTCAGTAACTTCTGAAAAATGTGAAATAATTATTTTTTTTTTTACTGCAGCAGTGCCAGTAGAAAATTACTTTTACAGCCCGGATGCTTTTAATGAGTCATTTTTCAAGCTCTGACATACCTACAAAAGTATGAGCTTACACGTACTATGTCAAAACAGACAAACTAGAATTTCTTAAAGTCAGGGGGAAAGTAAATATTTGTTTCAAACAGATTTTGGAAAAAGTTACTTTTTCTGGATCACAACTCTGCCAGCTAGCATGCCCTGCTGGTCATGCTGCCTATGGGGTTCTGGGGTTGCAGTCCAAGCAAGTAACTTTTCTGACATCTGGGTTTATGAAGAAACAGGCTTTGACTCCTCTGTTAAAGGATTTCAGCTTGGAAGGGCTAGGAAAGGCCAGCTACCTCTTTGAGAACTGGGAGAGATGCAGCCACTTCCTTACACACACACACACACACACACACACACACACACACACACACACACACACACACACACACACACACACACACACACACACACACACACACACACACACACACACACACACACACACACACACACTGTTACAGCATCAAGCCATAAATAAAACAAAATTGAATGCAGAGCTTCAAGCACTGACATATACTGCAAAAAGCCAAATCAAATAAACAAAAAGCTATAAAACTACAAATATAACAATATAAGACCAATGTCTAAGGGTTTGGTGATCTCTTCTGGCTATTATGGCATGCCGCCCAAAATTTCGCTACCAGTTCTGTATTAGTCCGATTTTGATCAATTAGCAATTGGTTACAGTAGTCCGATTCTGATTGGATTGTCATGTCTTTTAAGAGAGGTGTAATACATTTTCCTCGAATCTTGTTATGCCTGTTACATCTGAGCATCATATGCTCAATAGATGCTATTTCATCAGATCCACAAGGGCAGAGTCTCTGTTCCCTCGGCCACTTCCTTACACAAAGCTATGTCAGACCACCTGATATAATAGGCTACATAGCTATTGATAAAGCTATATATCTACTTATTTTTTTATCCTTCTACCAAGACTAAGACTCCAGGCACATCACAGCAGGATTAAAAACAGGCTACAAATAAAAATGCAGTAAGTTGTAACACTAAAACAGAGTAAACAACTTACACTATTAAAACAAGTTTAAATTAAAAACGGTTTTTATTAAAAAAAAAAAAGAAGTCTGTAAACACAAAACACCCACCCATGTGAAAAAAAAATCAAGGTTTTCTGGCAGTCAGCTGGTTGTCAAAAAGCCCACCTGAATGGTAAGCTCTTGGCTTACTGGTGGAAGGCCAACATGATGGGGGCCAGTTCCAATATTGCTATCAGCTTACTACTGTATCTTTGTCTCTAGACAAACAGTCATTTCAATGGTTCCCAATCTTTGTTCCTTAGATGCTCTTGTACTAAAACTCCCCAAAGCCGTCACTAGTAGCTGTACTGCCCAGGACTTCTGGGAGTTGTAGTCCAAAAAGATCTGGGACCCGTGGTTATTCTAAATGGAAAGTTAAGGAAGCACTCCTTTAACATAAAAAAGGAATCAATCTGCACATGTTTAGGAGAACTATAGGTTAGACCTATTTCTTATAAGGAGAATATTCCTGAAGTGAGGGTATAACAAGAAACAAACAACTCCACACGGAATTATGTGGAATTTCTAAATTTTTGAATTCTTTTAGCAGAGGAAAGTTGTGCAATGCCTCCCATGTGTCAGCCCGACAACCACTGATATTAAGACTCATTTTGTTGTCAAGTCAAAACCTGCCTGTGTTTTATAAAAGCTTCTGGAGACCAAGAATCATGGCTTGAGTAGGTTCTGGAGTTCCGATACAGTGCATACTTATTTCTGAAAAGGTTCCAAGAGCTCTCAATCATTTTAAATCATTTTCCATCGCTTTTCACCTTCTAGCGCTCTTCTGACATAACATAGGATTAAAATACTTCTGTAAAAATCGTACTGAAAAGAAATTCGCGCATCCAGTCATGTCAGCAACTCAAGTGTTCGCTTACAATATAGCACTAATTCAATCAGTGCTGAATGTTAATACCCCTGTTTGCTTTAAGGTGTGAGGCAAAGCGCTCCCAGATGACTCATTCCAAGTCAGATCTGACGAACCTCGCACAGCATTCAGAAGCATATGTATTTTACGAAACGATAAGGCCTCAGCAACCCAAGGTGGCATTTACCTTACACATCCTGTGATATACAATAGACTCTCGTGACCTTGACAGGATTTCTCTCAGGCACACGTACGCTCCTTCAACAAGGAGGAGGAGGAGGAGGGAGGCGACAATATGCCTCCGAGACTTCCAGGGTTCCCTACAGACTGTGTCAGGCGGCACGTACCTACGGCTTGGTTGTACACTTCAGTGAAAAGAGGGAATTTGCCTTTTTTCATGGCTGCTTCCTTTCCTGCAACAGCGGCTGTCTCCAGGAAAGTCGCTGAGTTCTGAGGAAATCCTTGGCTCCAGCAAACCCAAAAAAGCTGCATTAACATATAACGGGATCCCCTTACATGATCCTTATTTTAAAAACGGAAAGGTTGATGTTGGCCCTGTGCCGCTTTTGTCTGTTCACGTGAAACCAATACTGTGGACAGGTTTACGTGCAAAGCGTGAGTCGCTAGCTTCTCACTGAAGGGAGGGGAAAAAAATCGAGGAGTAAACAGTCTTCTGTTTGCATGGCATCCGCTTATGATAAAGAAGAGGCAAAATAATGGCATTTGTTGGATTAATGGATATAGGTGAAGAAACACGGCACGTGTTCCAGTAATCAGGCTGCAGAGAAATCTTTTTTGTACAATTTTCCTGAATAAAGGGACTGAGATCTAGCTTCACAAGCTAATGACGACCCTTCTCCAAATAGCTAGTTGCCTATGTACCATACGTACGTACGTACATACGTACACACACACACACACACTCTTCCCTCTTGAAAGAGTACGCAAACCTGCAACAGCTCACCGCAGTCCAAAGCACTGATGTTGTGTATCACATGTGTATCCATTCTCACACAAAAAGCCAATTATCTGAACAGGCAGATGAACAGTTGCCTGAACAGGCAAAGGAATCAGTGACTGCCTAGGTATTGGAGTTGATGAGTCCTGGAATCTGCATTAGGGAAAATCCCTCCAAGGCAAACTGCTGCGTTTTACTTTCGCAGTCAGTAAACTGAGTCATGGCCTTGAAACAGCCATAGGTATTCTTGGATTAACCTACCTTACAAGGTTGTTGTGAGGATTAAAAAAACTTGTGGGCCACATTCTGAACTCCTTAGAGAAAGGCTGTGACATAAATGTCAGAAATTAATAACAGATTAAATCCAGTTGCCAGTAGACCCACAAAATCAGTTATTTCTTAAATTTATTTAAAAAGGCACTGCCAGGAGCAAAGCGTTTTTGCATTCTGATTAGGAGGTGTAGAAAAGCCAACAAAATATCCACCACTTTAAAGCGAAAGAGTTATAGCTGTGAAGCAGGTGCTTTGGAAGTTATTTTCTGAACTCAAATGCCAAGAATCCTCCATCTGCATTGCCACAGCACTGGCTCTCTTTTCGAAGTTCTGCTTCTGAATGCTAAGTTCAAGACTTCTCTAGGTTACCACGAAGAAGGAGCTTTGACTTACACCCCGGAGATGCTGCTCGACATTTCGGGGCTAGAGGAACAAAATGATCTGATTCAACATAAGGCACCTTCTTATGAAAACAGTACGTAAAACATGTGATCTCAAGAATGCTTCTTGTAAAGCAAGGCAGCATCAAAAGAAAATGCTTTCCTCTTTGCCTTACAAGTGATGGTTGCAGAGAGGCATTAAAATACAGTAAAGGGTGATTTGCAATAACAGAGGGGCAAGTAAGATTTGAGTCCAGCCCACAGCTCATCCTCTCAGCCACTATGTTCAGAGAAAGCAGAAGCTACAGTTTTGGTCTACAGCTCCCAGACTATTGGGGCCTGTATAGTCCCCTCATGATGTTCCACTTGATGTCATTGCAGAGAATGGTTCAGTGGGAGGTGGGGTGTAACGGCCCCAATCCATGGCCCATTTCTGGACACAGATGGGCAAGGATGAGGCTACAGAGGAGCAGACAAGCTGGCGCTTCTGACGTGGCACATAGCTTATGCTCCCTCTCCCAGTAGCCTTAATTCAGACCCACTGCCATGCATCTTCATTCAAATCCATTTTTCATAATTCTGGCTGCCTTTCTGACATACGGTGAAAGTTGGGTTCCAGGATATTGTCTTTTGCATGGGGGGGGGGGAAGCTCCCTTGCCCCATCTTGGAATGCTCCAGTGGCTCAGACTGAAAACCTCAGTGACTGACTGCCCATGCGTTACCTTCTAAAGTTTAGGTTTAATATTGACTTTGCTTGTTTTCCCGACACCGAAGTCTGGATTTGGCAGATAACTCACTCCTCCACAGCCTCTACAGTCAATAACCCTCCTCCCCTCCCCACCCCGAACACTGAGGAAGCATGAAAGGCCCAAGAGAGTTAGGGCTTTGTTCGGTGTAACCAAGATTATAAAAATTGCACTGGGTCAGTCCAGACATCCACCCCCCCACCCCCGCTCACAGCTCCTTGTTATGTCATGTGCTGTTGCTCAACTCTTTGGCCCCTAAAAAGGTAGCCTGGGATATTTCTCACAATGGAAGGAAGAGGGTGTAGGAGGGCGGATCAAGCCGCTGACCCCTTTATTGTTCTTGGGCCAGAAGAAAGCTTCCTTCTGGCTTCTGAACTGCCATACTGAAAATATTTTCCAGTGAAGTCGAGCCATAGAGAGACGCTTTCTGGTTCCCCCCCTCGCTGCCGCCTCCCGTCCCCGTTTGGCCGAGCCACAGGGAGTCACAGGGTTGAAGTCCATTCACAAATACCTGCTAGAGATCACGTACTCTTCCCAAACACATACAACGGCTCAACCTCCCCCCAACAGACACACAAGAGAGCCAGGAAAGGAGCAAAGATCTATGCAAGCTAAAAAGAAAAAAAACCACCCCAAACCTTTTTTTCCTTCTGGACAAAATATTGAAAGGAGAAAGACAAAGAATAAAGTATCAGATTTTGAGACGGATGCATCCATGTTCATACAAGTGGGGTAAATGTTCATGTAGAAGAACAGAATTTGTACGCAGAGACTTCAGACCAAAAATAGAGAGAGAGAGAGAGAGAGAAATAAATATTTTTTTGAAAATGTGCATTTGTTTCTAAAGGAACAGTGGAGGGCTTCTAGAAACACAGGGCACCATTGTATAACGATGTTTTTAAATCAAGTGTCACAAGGGCTGCTCGATGCAGCTGACTGGAAAAACCCGAAGTGCAATGTCGCCTTTTAATTGCTAAACCAAGCATTAAAAAAATAACATAGAAAAAACGATAATGTGATTGTGAGGAAGGGTGTTCTTCACACATGGGTGAGCTGATTCTTGTGCTTGTTTGCGCTTTCAAGCTAAGAGGCCTGTTGGCACACACGTTCGACTTTTCTTTTCCTCTTTGTATAGCTTGGTCAATGATCTATTTAGTCTAGACTGAGCAGGGGTCAATTCTGACCTCCACCTCCTGCTCATTAGTCAGATGTATGGGAGACAGCTGCTGAAACTTAATAAAGACGGCTGGGCATGCCGTGGAGAGTTCAATAGAGGACCATCTATCTAATGCTGTTGATATCCAGGTACAACATCCCTACTTCAAAACTAGGACATCCCAAATCCAAAACAGAAAGTTCACGTACACCCTGAACTCACTTGGTAGCTAGATCTCCTGTATGGAGAATTGGTGCAGGGAAATCGCCCCAGAGGGAGACCACAGCTGCGATACAAGGACATCTGCAAGCGGGATCTGAAGGCCTTAGGAATGGACCTCAACAGATGGAAAAGATTGACCTCTGAGCGGTCAGCCTGGAGGCAGGCGGTGCATCACGGCCTCTCCCAATATGAAGAGACCCTTGTCCAGCAGGCCGGAGCCAAGAGTCAGTCACAAAAGCAGCAAAATCAGGGAGCTGGGCAGGGGACAGATTGGATTTGTCCTCAGTGTGGAAGGGATTGTCACTCTCGAATTGGCCTTCTCAGCCACACTACATGCTGTTCCAAGTCCTCCATACAGAGCATGTTACCATAGCCTCTCGAGACTGAAGGATGTCTAACTCTGCAAACAGAGAGGAGTTCTCTTGACCCACCCAGCTGTTGTAAAGAGTAGCCGGCACAAGGTAGGTGAATGCTCAAGGAGGTATAATGCCAGCAACTGCACTCAGAATGTACAAAAACAAAAATCAGGATGTATTTGGAACAACCAGAAGGAGAAGGCTCCTGAGCCCAAAAGGAGTATGAGTCTCTTGGGAACTCCAGCCATTGGGAACGAGCCTCACTCTGTAACTCGGGACAAGTCCCTCTTAGCCTCCAATCCATAAATGGGAATGACACAAGGGGCACACACACAAAGATCAGTATCCTAGGGACCTTCCACAGGACACGAAGCTCTATTGATGCATTAATGCAAGATGGAGCCGTTGGCACCCAGTTTTGCCTTTGGATGAGCTGAGGGTAAGCAGAAACATTAAGACCTCTTCTGCCCTTTCGAGTGGATGGAGACAACTCTGCCAATTTATTCTGGCTTCCTGGTGCCTTGTGGCCCCCAGACATTTTATATACAGTGGTGCCTCGCTTAACGGGTGCTCCATTTGACAATGAAATCGCTAGACGTCGATTTTGAATTTCACTTTGCGATGATCGGTTCCCTGCTTCAGGAACCAATCATCGCAAAGCGATGATTTTCGGCCAGCTGATTGGTGGTTTCAAAATGGCCGCCGGGTAAACAAAATGGCTGCCTGCTGTTTTTTGGGACGGATTCCTCGCTGCACAGGCAGCGAAAATGGCCACGCTATGGAGTATCTCCGCTGGACTGTGCGTTTCAAGCCCCTAGGAACGCATGAATCAGGTTTTAATGCATTTCTATGGGCTTTTTAAAATCGCATTACGTTTTCGTTTTAGAGCGATTTCGCTGAAACGAATTAATGTCGTAATGAGAGGCACCACTGTATAAGGGGGGCTATTTGAGGACCAGTTCTGGGTACAGACTGATGGCAGCAGCAGCACCACACAGTGGAGGTCCTTTAATTGACATTTATAAATAAACTTAGAATAATCTTAGAACTGCAGAGCTGGAACGGGCTCTGTGGATCATCCAACCCCCTCTCAAGGAGGCACAGTGGGGAAAACAAGGGTTTTAGATGTCTTGCAGAAGAGTCCAGCTGACATACTTCTGAGTATACCTACCAAGGCTTAAACTTCAGAAGTGAAATTGGCTGAAATCCTGTCACAGTTATGCCAATACAGTAACTTTTGGAAGCGGGTTGCCCTGAATAAGAAACATAGATACGTACGGTACTGTCTTTATATTAACTCATATGACTCGGTGTACAACATGTAAGATCTTAACTTGTGGCAGTTCTCCTCTAAAAGTTGTGTTGTTTCCTTCATGGAAAATTTCAGAGCCTCTTTAATGTTCTGTTTCCAAGATTACTGGGCTAGGCAAAACAATTATATTATTCCACATGGACCTTTGTGTTGTTTTTTTTTTAAATTGGCTTTTCAAACTGTTTTTATCTGCTTTTAAAGAATGTTTTTTATTAACAGTGTTTTTATTTGTTTCATCATACATCACTTTGGGATCCCTGGTGGGCTGGACAAAGTGAGCGTACAATTGAACGTCTGAGGTTGTCTCTTATATAAACAGGAAGAAGTCAATTGTCTCCTTTTTTCCATGAATTGGGCCCAAATAAAACGATTCTACCGGTTTTGTGAGAAAAATGTGCTTCTACACCATTTCGTGGGACAGCTTTCAGAGTTCGAAAAAACCAATTCGCTTTGAATTGCAGCCCCCATGGGACATGGTGGCTAGGGACTTCTGGGAACTGTAGTTCATAAATGTGCCCAAGCTTTAACAAATTACAAGGACATGGTGGCGCTGCGGGTTACACTGCAGAAGCCTCTGTGCTGCAAGGTCAGAAGACCTGCAGTCGTAAGATCGAATCCACGCAACGGAGGGAGCTCCCGTCACTTGTCCCAGCTCCTGCTAACCTAGAGGTTTGAAAGCATACAAAATCCAAAAATGCGAGTATATAAAGAGGTACAGTACCACTTCAGTGGGAAGGTAAACAGCGTTCCATGTCTAGTCATGCTGGCCACGTGACCATGGAGAATTGTCTGCGGACAAAACACTAGCTCTAAGGGTTGGAAACGGAGATGAGCACCACCGCCTAGAGTCAAATACAACTGGACAAATTGTCAAGGGGAACCTTTTTTTAACAAATTATCATGGGCTCTGCTCCCCACTCCTGTCTGGGATGCTAACAATGAACACCTAATTAAAGGTCTGGTTGACACACACATGCAGAAGATGCCATGCATAAGATTGCACAAGATTTTTTTCTATACATCTGGCACCGTATTTATTAAAGTCAAGGCTCCATTTCTCAAGCCTGAGAGAGCGATCCCAGACTTGCAGGCCACTTTCTGCAAAAGCTCTAAAGTGCCTACCTGTCTGTTGCAGACAGGAAACTAGCATTTTAAGAACTTCTGGTCTATATTGTATTGGTTGCTATTTTCATAACATCAGAGGAAATGCTTTGGGGGGGGGGAAAGGGGGAAGGGAAGGCTGCCCGGAGCACAGGCAGAAAGACCACAGGGGATGACTCAGTGAGCTAAGAAGTCATTCAGCCCCAGCAGGAAGCATTAACCCATTAAAAAACCAGAAAGAGGATGCTACAGATTTAGCTAAAGTCAGATTTCAGAATGTAAGAGGTGGTCCTTATAAGACTGGATGCTGCAATGGGGGAAGATCAGCTTTGATCATCACATGAAAAACACTAATGGGAGTTTTTATTACTACTACTTTTAACAGAGATGGAATTTAATATGACCCTATCTGAGGCAAAACGTAAAGGGATCAATCCACATAAATTAAAAGATAGATATCTTGCCAACACAGTACTTTTAAAAAACATATTCAATTAAGTGGCCCGTCTTGAGAAAATCAAAAGATTCAAACCAGCATCAAAGGAAAATAATTTTGCAGTTTCCAAGAGTTACTTTTAAAGTTCACCAGAAAAAAAAAAAAAACAGAGTGAATGAATGATTTTCAAAGCCCTGCTCAGATCTTGCAAAGTACAGGGCTTGGCTTCTTTTATTCAGTCAATCCATCTCATGTTATATCTTCTCTTCTACTGCCTTCCATTCTTCCAGGGGATCTTGCCTGCTCCTAATATATCCAGCCTCAAATTTAATCATTTTCGCTTCTAGTGGGAATTCAGCCTTGATTTGATCTATAACACAATTACTTGTCTTCCTGGCAGTCCATGGCATCCATAAAGCTTTCTTCCAACATCACATTTGGAAAGTACCAATTTTTTCCCAGTCACTTTCTTTCTTTTTCAGTTTTCACAGTTATATGGAACAATCAGGAATACCACTGTCTGTGTGGTCTTCATCTTCAGCCAGACATTCTTAACACTTAAAGATCCCTTCTAGTTTTTTTTCATAGCTGCCCTTCCAAACCTCAGTATTTTTCTGATTTGTTAGCTGCAGTATCCACCTCAACACTGGGTTTTCAAGGTAAAAATATTGCAAAGTAGTTTACTATTACAGTGGTGCCTCGCTTGACGAGGATAATCTGTTCCAGCGAAATCGCTGTAGAGAGAAATCCTCATCAAACGAAATTAAAAAGCCCATTGAAATGCACTGAAAACTGGTTCAATGCGTTCCAATAGGCTAAATACCTCAGCGTCCAGCGAAGATCCTCCATAGGGCGGCCATTTTCAGGTGCCTGTAAAACGAAAAATCCATCCTAAAGCACAGCGGGGAGCCATTTTACACAGCGGCCATTTTGAAACCCAACAATCAGCTGTTTTGATCGCCATAATGTGAAGAATCGGTTCCCGAAGCAGGGAAACGATCATCGGGAAGCGAAAAAAGCCCTTTGAAACATCATTTAACCTCATCGTCAAGCGGATTCATCGTTTAACGAGGTAATCGTTAAGCGAGGCACCACTGTACTGTCTTCTACACAGTACTAACAAGAATTAGTTTGAGTAGTACTGCCTCTCTCTATGAAAGATCCTTCACCTTCCACTACTCCTGTTGACCAGTAGCTATGTTTCCAAAATTTATCTGTCCCCATCATCACTGGAACCACCAATTTTCTGCTGCTCACTCAATCATGAATTCTTGAAGAGGAGGTGGGCATCTTAATCAGGTGTTTCAGCTTTGTTCTACCCTGGTTGACACTGTTAGGAGTCTAGATTTGGGTTTAGCCCCCTGACAAAACTTATGTCAGCTTCCCTGACATTTTTCTAACAATGCAGAAGATGTGATATTATATCGACAAGCCAATGTTCACCTATGACATTTCTTCATTAATCTAATAATTTGAACCATTTATAGCAACTTAGGGCCTACAACTACTATTTTTGGGAATAGAAAGAATTTAATTTTTTGAAAGGGGGAGAAACAAATCAATGTACAGATTGGGGTCAAGAATAAATTACAAGTACCTGAACGTGGCTTATTATGAATAAATGTCTATTTGACTCTTATCCAGCAGGATTATTTTTCAGTTACAGTCAGTGGGGTATGAACTCCTCTCCCCCTCAGAATTCCAAGGTATGGGGCATTTACAATAAGGTCAGGACTCTGCTTAGGGAATGGGTTACAACCATATGCCTCTTATTTGCTGAAGCCACTGAGAACTGAATTGTCTCCTCTGAACAGGAACCAACCTACCAGAGTATATCACTCAGCATCACGTTCTACGAAAAAACAGCACGGAGCTTATTTTTTGGCTCAATACATGTATTTTATTTTACTTTATTTTTGAATGCCATTTCTTCCTCAGAAAGTTGAACCCCTGGAAGCTTACAGTATAAGCAGTATATTCATGAACTATATGTTTATTGAACCCCCCCCCCCCCACACACAAAATTATATATATATATAAGATGTGTTAGAAATATATGAATGTTCCATCCTGGATCTATGAGGTATATTTAATTGAAGAAAAAAAAAGGTGCATAGAAAAGGGCAGAAAGCCAATTAAATGGGAGTAATACCGATATGAAATGCAATCAATATTTACTAATGAAATGGAAATTTTAACTTTGTTTTTTTGACCACTTAGAACTGGGTTTGATTCAGGGCTTTCTATAATTCTCCCAAAACTGTATAAAGTGTCACATTAACGGGGACATATGAAGCTGCTTTGCATAAAGTTCAGACCGTTCGTCTTGCAAGCATGACCAGGCCAAACTCTGGCTTTCCGAAACAGGTCTCCAGGATCAAAACCAGAAGTGTTTCATAGGGAAAGCACACGCACCCTTTATGGAACTACCTATTTTCCCCTTACAAAGCAGCACATAAATATTAGGTACATCTGAATAACTGTTGGAGGGTAGACCATGCTCATGGAAAGCCAACTAAGCTCAAACTAGGCATCAAAGTCAGTTCCCAGTACTCTTCCCTGTGGATTATAATGGCTAAGATCAATGGGATTTGTAGTTGAGTCACATATGAAGAGCATCAGTTGGTCCATCCCTGCTCTAAGTGAATGGTTCTCAACCTCTGGGATCTTACATCATACAGCCACAGGACCCGAGTCCCACCATGATAAGAACAAAAAGTGGACTTATCCACGAAAGCTCATATTAAAATATATATATAAAAGTTATTCTTTAAGGTGCCACCACGTTTTTGTCTTTTTCTAACCTTTTACTTTTGTTTCACCTATAACAAAACAATACCCTCCCCTGCCCAAGAGTCCATTTATAGGTTTACAAATGTTCTATTGGCATATGCACCATTTATGGTAAACTGGTGGGCCCAGGAGATTAGGAGACACACTGAATGTCCAAAGTTATGACAAGCGCATTGAAAGATGACAGATGGATCAGTGAAGTCAGCAGAAGATGGAACACCACACTGCTGGGAGGATACATGGACCGAGGGAGAGTGAATTCTTAGCAATTATTAGAAAAACCCTGTGACTTACATAGATTATTTCTGAGCCCCACTACTGATAGAGAAATGATGGATAGCTCAATGGTGTAGGAATCTGACTGTGGAGCCAGAAGTTCGGAGTTCAATTCCCCACTGTGTCTCCTTAATAGGGGCTGGATTTGCTGATCTATAGGGTCCTTTCCAGCTCTGCAGTTCTAAGATGATGATGATGATGATAGGCATTCTACTGGTTAAAAAAAAAGCCTAGCCTGCTGCATCCAGAGACACTCAGGGTAGTTTGAATATCATTGCAATTCACTCACACATACATCCTGAAATGGCAATGGGAGGATATGCCAGACTACGGAGGTGGGATGGGTGGGAGAGATATGCAGTTTAGCAGAAAGTCTGGCTGCAAATCCCCGCACAAGGGCTAAGGCCATGCAAATGTCTATAGTTTTGTAGTTCCAAATTTTCCTCTCTATTTTTTCCAAAGGGAGAGAGTGAGGCCTCCTCTCACAGAGCAAAGGATCCTTGCTAGGTAGCTTGAGGTCAGCCGTGATGACTTCAATGGGAAGAGAGCGTGCCCTGACCCTTGTACAGGATGTGTATAGAAACGCTGCTACTACACACACTATATTTTACCATTTGGAAAAAGTGACATTTGCCATTTCCTCTCCACCAAGCTCTGTTCCAGCTCATTTTGTATGGGAAATGTCACATTGCCCTCTAGTGCGTACTGTGTGAATTGTGAGGCTAGAACGTCTCTTCTGTGGAGAGAGCTCAGAGGGTGCTGTATTTTAAAGAGAAACTTTTTTTTCGGTCAGAGATGTAAATAAAAAGCTGCATGAGATTTTTGATTGCCATAAGCCCACAAGATGCCCCCCTAACTGATCTACCTTTTGAAATTAATTCTATTTATATCAGTTTCTATTGTCTGTTAGGTTTACAGTGGTGCCTCGCTTGACGATGTTAATTTGTTCCAGTGAAATCGCTGTAGAGCGAAAACATTGTCAAGCGAAATAAAAAAGCCCATTGAAATGCATTGAAAACCATTCAATGCGTTCCAATGGGCTGAATACCTGCTTGTCCAGTGAAGATCCTCCATACAGCGGCCATTTTCGGTGCCTATAAAGTGAGGAATCCATCCCAGAAAACAGCTGGGGGGGGGGCATTTTGAGCAGCCGGTGGCCATTTTGAAAATCCCACAATCAGCTGTTTTGATAGTCGTAAAGTGAAAACCAGTTCCCGAAGTAGGGAACCAATCATCGCACAGCAAAAAAACTCCATTTAAAACATTGTTTTGTGATCGCAAAAACATCGTCATGAAGCGGATTTGTTGTTATACAGGGTAATCGTTAAGCGGGGCACGACTGTATATGCGTTCAAGGCCAGGTACATGGCTTCTGTCATCTCCACTTCATCCTCATAAGAGTGTCACTGGCTCAAGGATACCTGATGAGTTTCACAGCCAAGCCAGGAGGTAAACCCATGTTTCTTGAGTCCAAGGTTCAGCACCCTAACCATTAGAACATACTGTCTCGGAAAGTGCTCCAGGAGAATTGTTCTCAAAAGCTGAGGAGGTCCTCTCTAAAGGAAACAAGAGCTTGGAAAATATATCTTTTTTTGACTACAGCTGTAAATGTTATACCACAAAAAGGAGTGAAACCATCCAGTTACATCTTTGCTATAGCTTCCTGAGGCGCTGGCTACCAGGAAAGAGAATTGCTGAGCAGTAAATAGTTATAGGAGGAAAGCAAGCCCTCTGAGGAAAGACAGGAAGAACTGGGCATGCTTAGCCTTGAGAAGACTGAGGGGAGGTATGACGGGACTTTTCAAATACTTGAAAGATAGTCATGCAGAGGAGGGGAGTTACAGGAAGCCAGATTTAGGCTGGATATCGGGGGGGGGGGACTTCCTAACTGTTAGAGGGGTATGACAATGGAACTAATTACCTTGGGAAGTGGTGAGCACTCCCAACACCGGAGGCATTCAAGAGAAAATTTGACAACCCTGTGTCAGATCTGCTTTGATTCAGATTCCTGCACTGACCAGGGGATTGGACATGACACGCCTTTTCCAACTCCATTATTCTATGATTCCATGATTCCATAGTTATTCTGCCAGCTCTGATCAAAACTGCATCTGTTTTCCCATACCAACTTGGTTTCTAATGGGTGACTTGTTACATCCCTTTTCCCTATGAAACCACTGCCTCCATCTTACCCTCTTCACCTGTAATTCAAATCAGATTTGTGGTGTTTTGCCACAATGCACATTTTCATATGGAATCAGAGAATCAATAGTGTGCAAGTATCTACTGCCCCCTGCTGGTTACCAACAAGAAACAATACTGTATTTTAATAAGATCCAAATTAAACTTGACAGACCAAAAAACCCAATCGTTTAACTACTATATTACAGCAAAACTTTTCATGAACCTGTCATATCAGATGCACAAACTGTCACACAGAATTCTTGCTAAACACTCAGCATATATATCTGGGAGTGGAAAATTAAAATGCCCAAATTATTGCTGGTGAGAATTAGACTATTAATACTAATTACTTACAAACATATTAATACTGTCAACATTATGGCACTATATAAAACAATTAACACAAATAGTGTGATAAAAATAATCCTGATTCAAATCTCTGGTCAAAAGACTAGAATATCCTTATTTTAACTCAGCAGTGTCTAGTCTCTCCAATTTTTCCTAGAAACGTTTTTTGTTCCACACTGTTTAATGTAAAGTCAGTGCTCACTGCAAAGAAAACAACAGGAAATTTAAACCTGGATAAGAGGTTCTGGAATGCCAACTGGGGAATGTTATCTGATCAAGATAAAAAGATGGAAACAACATGCAGAAGAAGTATATAGAAGAGATAAAAGGATGACACACTCCTTCAAATAATTGTTTGACGCTGGTTGTGCAGTTTTAGAAAATAAAGGGGAAGTGTCTCTAAAGCAATTGGAACAAATAAATCACCAGGGATAGATTGATACTGATACCGATTTTCTTTAGTTTGAAGTAACTATCAAAATCTTAACAAGACTATGCTAACAAACATAGAACACAAATAATAACTCACAGACTAGATTTATCCAAGATACACTCCAGTTCCAAAGAATGAAAACCAAAATCAGGACTGTGCTAATTTTTTACTATTAGAGTTGACTCCCTGGTCCCAAGACATCTCCGGGGCAAAATTGAGACCTGGGGAGCCCAGGAACCTGAAACAAAGTGATAGAATTAATTTAAATTAATTATTTCTTGTTTCTGGATCCTGTTTTCACCAGCATAACTGGTGAAAACATAAAGGATTTTGCCCATTAACTATTTAAGTTGCATTAAAATCCCAGGCAAGCCAAAGAATGCTTGAGATTTTGCAACAAAGACTTATATACGGAGCAAGTAATTTTGATGGCCAAGCTTGATTTAGAAAATGAAGAGGCACTAGACATTGTATTTGAAACGTCTTAGCTATTTTAATGTACCAAAGGATTGTAGAACAAAATCAATTAGTGCTTTATAGACTGCAGTAAAGCTAGGGAAAAATGATTCATTTGAAATATTGATGTTGGGAGGAGAGATTTCTGGATACCATGAACTGCCAGAAAAGGAACAAGTGGTTCCTAGAGCAAATCAAGCCTGAACTCTCTCTAGAGACAAAAATGACAAAACTGAGGCTGTCACATTTTGGGCACATCATGAGAAGACAAGATTCTTTGGAAAAGACAATAATGCTAGGAAAATGTGAAGGCAGCAGGAAAAGAGGAAGACCAACTATGCGATGGATTGTCTCTATAAAAGGGAAAACTCCAAACCAAGCAGTTCACAAGAACAGTTTGGAGGTCACTCCACACACAAGATCATCATACATGTGAGTGACTTGATGGCACATAACAACAACTGCAAAGCTTTTGAAGGTATGGATTATGAAATGCTATGTTATAAAATAATGTGCGAGCCACAACATTTAATTTTCTTAATAGGTAACTTAAAGTGTGGCTAAGAGGCTACTGTTAGGAAAGAACACAAAGAAACCAAATTGTTTCTAACAAGTAAAGGTGACAAAGGCGTATTTCCTCTCTACGTTTGCTCAATCTATACGCAGAACATATCAGATGAAAAGAGGGATTAGACTCAGATGGAGGAGAATGAAAACTAGTACAGTGGGGTCTCGACTTACGAACTTAATCCGTATTGGAAGGCAGTTCTCAGGTCGAAAAGTTCTTAAGTCGAATCTGCATTTCCCATAGGAATGCATTGAAAACCATTTAATCCGTATCTGCTCTTTTCGTCCATAGAAACTAATGGGAAGCTGCTATTCTGCCTTCTGCCACTAGAGGGGGATATTTTTTCTTTTTTCCTTTTAACCTAAGATGACTTAGCTTTTAAAAAAGGAAAAAAAAGAGTTCGTAACTCGAATCTACGTTCGTAAGTCGAGTCCATATATTCCTATGAGAGCGGTTCATAAGTCGAAACGTTCGTATGTCGAGCCGTTCGTAAGTCGAGACCCCACTGTAGAAGAAACATCCATGATGTAAGACATCTAAATGCTACCACATTACTGGCAGAAAACAGTAGAAAGGACAACTAAGCGAGGGTGAAGGAGAAACTGAAAGCAGGTTTACAGCAGAACCTTAAAAAGGCAAAAATAACGACAACAGAACTGCTTTCATTTTGACAACACAAAAACTGACATTGCTAAAGATCTTCTATCTCTTGAGCCAGTAATCAATTGAAATGAACAGTGCAGCTGAGGAATTAAGACGGTGACTGAGACATACAAAGGCAACTAGAAAAGATCCTTAAGGGTACAAATGTCTTACTGGAGACCAAGTTCACTGTGTATAGATATGAATGCGTGGACAATAAGAACAAAGAAAAAGAAAACATTTTATTTAAAATGGTACGCTGGGGAAGAACATTATGGATACAGTGGGACACCAGAAAGACAGGTAAAGAGGTTCTAGATGAAACCAACTCTGAATTCTCACTAGAAGAAAGCTAACATGACAAAAGTGAGGCTATCATACTTTGGACGTACCATGGAAGTGAAGATTCTTTGGAAAAGACAATAATGCTAGAAAAAGTAGAATGCGGTAAGAGAACAGTATGAGACAATCAAGACAGTGAAGAAAACAAGTGTCTTCATTTTCTCCGCAGGATTTCTGCAGATGACTCTGCTCTTAGGAGTGTGCCATGATGTCCATTCAGAAATGACCAATCCACTCTGGAAGCATTGGCATCTGGAAGGATTCCTCCTTGGAGGAATTATTTCTCTGTGCCACTCCCCACCGCACCCCAAGAAATCCCATGGGAAATCTCACAGGATTTCTCAGAACGCTTTACGGTCATTTTTTTTTTCCTGGAAGGAACACAGGATTGCATCTTTCCTGTGCAAAATTCACTGAGGATGGGCAGAAGAAACGCCGAGCTGAGCAGGACTATTACAATTCCTGTGTGAAAAAAAGGCATCTTCCCGTCATAAGATCTGCAGCGAAGAACATCAAGCTGAGCATCGGGCAGTTTGAAGGAATGGCGTAACTAGAGGGAAACAAAGTGGTAACCATGGGAAATATGCACTTCTATCTGTGTGTGATCCATCTGTCAAGTGTACAAGTTGCCCCAAACGGTGAAATGATATCACTGCAGTGCAGCAACTGAAGACCATGAAAACTATCCATAGCTTGGACTGGATCATCAGAAAACCTGACTTTCATTTCAGGTAGAACTTGGAAAGGTAGTGGTTGGGCCCTCAAACTTACCTGCCAGGCTGGGAGGACCTTCCCGATGTCATTCAGGTTGATTCCATCTCCATCTTCACATTTTCCTTTCCCGGTTCTAAGTCAAAGACAGACAAAAGAGCAAAGGGAATAAATGGACGCATACACTTACAGAAAACTGCTAATATGGTAGGGGTAAAAATATTCAGTAGGTGTTTCTCAAAACACTATGGGTTGACTCTTGGTGACCCACAAACACTGGCTTGGCCCAGTTTGTTTACCTCCACAAAAGGTGTTTGGTGGACTGCCCCCTCCAGGGGGCGCCCACTCAGATCCAGAGCCTGGAGGAGGCGGGGCACGGAAGCCTGGATGCTCCTTCTGAGTGGGCACCCGCTGGAAGGGGCGGGGCACTGAATTGCCAAACACCTGCTATGGTCGTAAACAAACCTGGACGAATTGACAAATTGGCAGTTCGCACCTATCTCTACTTTGATTTTTATTCCTGCCTTTTAAAGTTACTTGTGGAGGGCAAGGTGCAGGTGAATTTTGTACCTGAGATATACAATGATGTGAATTTTATACTCTTGCTTAGCATCCGGGCAGCATATAGAAAGCTCTGAAGCAAATGGCCTGAATCTGGTATCATTCTGATACTCTCATGCTTGGAATTGGCAGGGCGGGGGGTGTCTAACAATTCTTCCAAGCTCTGATATCCATTGTAAGCTCTAGGAAATGTAGGCAAAAGTGGAGATGCTCTGGGAAATTGCATGGAGAAATTTCAACCTGCATGCATCGTAGAATCATTGAATAATGAAGTCGGAAGGGGCCCATAAGGTCTTCAAGTCTCAACCTCCTGCTCAATGCAGGAATACAAATCAAAGGATATCTGCCAGGTGGTTGTCTTAAGTTTTCTCTTGAATGCCTCCAGTGTTGGGGCACTCGCCACCTCTCAAGGTAACTAGTTCCACTGTCGTACTGCTCTAACAGTTAGGAGGTTTTTCCTGATATTCAAATGAATTCTGGCTTCCTGTAACTTGAGTCCCTTTTTGCGTGTCCTGCACTCTGGGTTGATCGAGATCAGATTTTGTCCCTGTTCTGTATGACAGCCTTTCAAGTATTTGAAAAGTGTTATCATATCACCCCTCTGGCTTCTTTTCTGAAGGCTAGAGATGCCCAATTCTTTCAGTCTTTTCCCCACTAGAACCTAAATCCGAAGTAAGCATGAATTACACGGAATTAGGTGATCGGCCACTGCCGAGATGCAGGCTCTTCCTCTGTAAAAGAGTGGTGGCAGTGGCCAAAAAAAGGAGAGATTTTCAGGAAAAAAGTATTTTGCTGAACTTTACCCTTTTTTTTTCCAGTTTCAAATTTTATACAATTAAATTACTTTTTTTGACTAAATGTCAATGTTTATTCTTAATTTACAATGCTGAATTATTATTATTTTTGTATGATAAAGGAGAGAAGAAGCAGGAAGGCATGTACGTTTCGCAAGAATCCAGGAAGTGTGTGTGATGCTGAAAAGTTTTGAGCCGCTGTGTTACAGGCTTGCCATACGCTGGAATGTTTTATTAAGGGTCACTGCTTGTTATGGACACCACTGGAATTCTCTAAGAAGTCCCTTATTTCTGATTTCCCTCCTTGAACATCAACGGCGAAAGACTTCTTCCTGCCTTCCAACTGAAACAGAATTTGTAAGCTCTGACTTTTTAGGGGCAAACCGGTTACTTACCCTTCTCTGTCTATGTGTGGGGCTGACTGCTTGGGGGTGTTCCGAAGCTTTCTGTGGAACTGTGTGAAGTCAAGTTTTTCAGGTTGCAGGTCCCAAGTGGCACCACTAGAAAAGCAACAATGAGCAAGAAAATTGAGAGACAGGCACCACAAAAGGATGAGTGGATCTGATAGGGGATCCGGGTTTTGCATGAACCACTGAACAGTGAGCGAGTCCGATAAGTAGATCAGAACTTAAGAGTGGCAGAGGAAGACTCAAAGGAACCTCACTTGGTCATGAAGGGGACACACATTTTCAGCTTGAGCTACCTGACAGATCTATTCTATTTTAAAGATGAAGCGGGAGTAGGACAGACATGCACACCGCTGTGATTTCAGTGGAGCAAAGTTGGGAGATAAATGCAACGGACAAATACAGTGGTGCCTCGCACAACGAGCGCCCCGTAGAGCGATGAATTTGCTCTACGAGGATGTTTTCGCGATCGCAAATGCGATCGCATACCGATGACCCCTATGGCCGAAAATTGCAGAGCGAAGGTCGGTAAGCGGTTCGCTTACCGACCTTCGCTTTGCGACCCACCGATCAGCTCTTCGGCGGCTACAAAATGGGCGCTGGAAGTCGCAAAATGGCCACGCGCAGCGTTTTCGCGCCCTCATTAAGCAAGGGGAGGGCGCGAAAATGGCTGCCGGCCATAGAGGAACGTCGCTGAACGGTGAGTAAAGGAGCCTTTTGGAACGCATTAAACACTGTTTAATGCATTCCAATGGGCTTTTCTGTCCTGCTCAGCGATGTTTTCACACAACGAGGGTTAATCCGGAATGGATTAACCTCGCTGTGCGAGGCACCACTGTACACAAATCAAGACCATTGTAACACAGTGGTTAAAAAGAGGTGGAGCCTCGTCCAAAGGATGCAAGCGGACGTGATCCTTCAAACGTCTATTTATTTATTTATTTGATTTATACCCCACCCATCTGGTCTAAAAGACCACTCTAGGCGGCTAGAGTGGAGGGAGACTAAGGAAGGGTTTAAAGTGAAGGCTACAATATATGTTCTACATGCAAAACATACCAGATTCAACCCATGTCCCTTCAAGCTAGCAAAAAATTCTGCCTGAAACTTTCGTGTCTGTATACTCAAGTCCTGAATGTGAGGGTCTAGAGACTTTTTTCTTTGTGTAAGACTGCACTTTATATTCCAAAATCTATTATCCATTGACTGTACGAAGTATACGCCACTCACGGCTCTTCCGAATGGGGCCACTTGTACACCTTTAAGTCTGCCTGTTGCAAACACGGACCTTGCTGGGATTTTTTGTGCCAACCAGACAACATTCCTCTTATCTTCATATGAACTGGTATCAACAGGTAGTTTTGCATGAGTCCCTGGACCTTGGCGTTTCTCCCAAAACCCTTGGTTTATTCTTATTTTTATGTTTTAGTTGTGCTGAGAAGCACCATATGGGAGCAAGGCAAGATAAAGACAGTCATGCAGATAACTGTGGAGAACCCACAGCTCTCCCCTAAGGATGCTCAAGAGTACAGTACAGCAAACTCAGTGCTTGACTTCTCTGTCAAGATATGATACCCTGTAATTTTATTTATTTATATGCTGCCTTCCTCCCCATTGGAGATTCAAGGCAGCTCACAACAGATAAAACAACAGATTTACAAGTACTATATCCATGTTGTATTTTTTTAAAAAAAATCAAACATATATTAAAATTTAAAAAATCAAGTTTAAAACAATTTAAGAATGGTTTAAACTCATACAAAGGGAAGCAATAAACAGAGGTACACAGACACAGAGGTATTGAATGTTTTTTCTAAAATAATTCATTTGTTTGCAAAATCCTGGCCAATATAAGAAGGTATCTTTTTTTAAAGTCTATGGAAATTATTGGTCCGGAAACTGTCTTGATAAACCAAGAACTCACCTGAAGGACTCAAGAGTATTGGCTGCCCAAATATCTGTGCCCAGCATGTCCAAGGAACTTTCTTTGTTGCCATTCTAAAAGAAAAGAAAAGAAAAAGAATGAGAGACAACCTGTATCATTAATTTCAAATGGTGTTTACCACAAGCTCACCACACAACTTGCCCAACGCAATTAACTGTTGCCAAATACTGGCCTTGGCCAACACCATGAACCAATGACAGTGGCATACACTTGCACAGTGAACTGGAAAAAATCGATAAATGGGTTGTAATTGAAACCTGCCACAGAGTCTGTTTACAAGATTGCTCAACATAGATTTCATTATCACCCTTTGTCTCTCAGGGAGTAAACTGGAGGATGGGAGCAGAACAGTTGACCCCAATACGAGCATCAAGGTCTTTCCCTCGCTTCTCTTTCATGTAACCAAAAACTGTACTGAAAACAATTGCACACTCTTTACCTCTTGTGAGTGAAGCTTCGAGAAACAGAAAGGGATCTGTAATCAGAAAGAATCTGTGGCCAAGACACTGCTGTGGCTGGACAATTCTCATTCAGACAACGGCTCTTTTCTTCTTAACGCCGATAGGCTCACAATTTGAATGCTAAACGTTGCTTCGAAACTCATTAACAGAAATCTATTCAATCCTTAGGGTGGTGTGTTTGTTCAACACACAAAAAGAGAGGTGCACCAGCTATGCCTTCTCTGGTGTTGGCTTTCCTCACATAAAAGCAACAAGCTCTCCCCACTTGAGCCAGAAACTTCATTTCCCTGCTTTCTGGCTTGTGTGGTGAGCATTTATGAGTAGTCACAAGGCTGCTTTCTTTAGACCCTGCGGCTCTGTGCGAGCAAAGCAACAATGGGAGGGCAAAGCAAATTCACACGTCGCTCTAAGGACTGAACAAAGCTCTCTGATCCACATAATACGCAACCAAAAAAGCAAAACAGCACAACAAGGCAGCAGAGTGGCCAGTGTTCTCTCCTAATTTCCGTTGTTTGTATAGACGGCATGGAAAAGAGCAGCCGGAAAATGTTTGCCCGCGGTGCCACTTGAATCAAGAGGCATTTAGCTTCACGGGTCTTAATTCAAGGAGTATGCACCCCTTTCTCCTACAGCTTGGTCCCTTGTCTTTTGTACTTCCCACACATGGTCATCGCTCATACTGCTGTCTAGGCTTCCATTCTCCCTTAGGAGACCCACCAGGTGCACATATGACCACACGTTCATGCCAGCATAGAAGAGTCTACTGATAGGATGGGAAGCCTCTTTTTTCAACAATGAAACTTAAAAATGCAAAACAGTGGGTTCAAGAATGATTCCCTGTAAACTTCATTCCATTTGTTTCTTTGATGATATATTCCCTAGTGACATTTGCATCTCGCCTTGCTGCCAATGAGATGAAGTACATGAGGATCTTCTTCTCTTCTTCAACTTTAAAGCTGAGAAGTAGATCAGGCTGATAGGGAGTGTGTATATGAGCAAACCAAGACTCTACCCAGCGTAATCTGAACCCAAGCCTCCTGAGTCCTTGTCTATTACATAATGCTGGCTCCCATTTGGCATCTGATTTTTGAAATGGAATCTAGGAAACTTCCCAGCTTGCTTTATGTAAAAGCAGAACTAGGATGTTCTACCAGCCTCCCTCCACACCTCAGCCCATCGTCTGTACTGGTAGTTTGAGACATCAAGAGGGCAATTGGTGGGGGGGGGCAGTGCTAGGCTATTGATTCAAATTGGAAAATCCAAGCTGAGAAACGAATGGGCTCTTATACCAACAAATTTAAAGAAGCTGAAATGGTTTCAGACATATGTCGAGTTTGTTGAGAAGAACTATATTCATTTTTGTGCCTACTACTATTATACTTTGTTTGGCCTGCTAGATACATGCTCTACTTTTTAACTCCCAACATGTATTAATAAGTTGTGTTTTTTAAAAAAATAACAATCAGTGGAGGGGAAGAGAAAGCTGTGTGGTTTTCTGCTGTAACGAACATCTTGTTTATCAGAGGACAGTTCTTTTTAGAGAACAAAATCCATTTTCTCTCTCCCCCATCCATGTCCTTGTTCCTTAAAGAGCCTTCTCCAGCAAAACAGGAAACACTGTTTATAACATACGGGTTCTGAAAACCTTTCGAACTTGAGTTCGGACCACCGAACGGACTGTGGAATTTGACATACCTGTGCGAGGGTGTTTCATTTATCCTGACAAACCTAAACTGCAGAATTCTGGGGTTTTGCAGTCCCAGAGCGTGTCCCTTTATCAACAAGCAAAGGCTAGTTTGTTCCTCTACAGATTCTGCACAGGATACACACACACACACACAAAACCACGCAAAGCCAAAACGCTAAGGTCTCTAGAGGGCGAAGGCTACAAGCCACAGCAACCAACGGAGGAGACGGCGCTTCCAGCTTTCCTGGTCTGCCTCCCAGCGCCAGCACCAGCGGATACCTTGGTCGAAGGCCTGAACTGGTGGCTTCTCCCTCGGCCGCCAGACCTTGATATAGACCCCCGCCTGGAGCCTGAACTAGGCCGGGATCCTGAACTGCCACTGCTGCTTTGATCCCAGTCTTCCTGGAAACAACAAACAGCTCACTTTAGTCAAGGACAACTTAGCAAAACTTATAATCGCCTTTTTTTTGGGGGGGGGAGGGAGAGGAAGCAGGGAGCCTGTCCTCAGCTCCCAGCATGTCCAGCTCTGTATTTCATAAAAAGACTTGGTCGCGGTAGGTCAGGGGTAGGACGGTGGCGCTCATGGACGACATGTGGAGCTTGGGGCCGTTTTTCTCAATTTTGGGGCCCTTCCAGAATCCTCTCCTATAAGGAAAAAGTAAAAAAAATAAAACAGGGACGATGACGCGAGTCACAGGATTCGTTCTCAAGTCAGACTTAAGTTGCACCGGCAACTCGACTCGGTTTCCCCACATACACACACATACCCCCAAAGGCTTGGACCTGACTCACAACTCCTCTTTTCGGAGGGAAAAAAAAAAACTTGTTTTTAATAATAAGGAAGTTGGACCCAAAGACTTGCAAACACCCCTGAAAGGAAATCAAGTAAGATCAACAAAAAGGATAAAAAAATAGCTGCTTGTGGAAACCTCCAGGAGCAATGATTCTTCTTTTAAATAAACACATTTTTAAAGACTTAAAAAAAAAAGACACACGTTGGTTCAAAACCAAACTCGCTATTTGTCATTTTGTTTTGTGCCAACTTGAAATTTTGGAAGCAGGAAATTACTGTGGTCTCCCTTTCTGCCCCCTGCCACGGGTATCAGAATTCAATGCAGGGGACTCAGTAGCCTTGGTATTGAGAGGAGAACAAGACAAATCATTCTGTTCCTCCTCCATTGTTGTTGGTTTTTGCCAGAGCTTGGAAAAAGTCACTGTCTGGACTACAACTCCCCTAAAATACCACAGCTACCTTGGTTTTCGGCAATACTGGCTGGGGGATTCTGGGGCGTGTATTTATCTCCATCTTTCCCAAGCTCTTGTTTCTTTGCTGCCTCTGAAGGAAGGACAGTCTGTCCCTCAGATCTGTGCCGGTTCCAGAAAAAGCAGATTTCTCATTTTGTTTTATTCTATTTTTATTAGCCTGCAAAGAAGCTTAGGGTTCTGCTTTTCCATGCTGGCCTCAGAAGGAGAAGGATTTTTTCTACTCCTGGGTCAATATAGAAACGCGGACTATTAGTAAAAACAATGCATGGGCTAAGTAACATTTGTGAAATTATTTACTGTACAAGAGTAAAAATGCTCATTGATTCTGGAATAGTTAAATTATTTGGCCCATAATCCATTTTGGCTAACCTATCTTGGAAACACCCTTGAACTGTCATAGACATTCCCAGTTTGAAACTCATTTTCAAACCTTTCCCTTCCTAGCTTGTTGTATTTATCGTACTATAAGAAAAAATATATAAAAATCCAAGCAGAATTTAACTCTGTAAATACCACGAGACATACAATGGAATTTTCCCCCACCCCTGCTTATTTTGCTTAATTCATTTTGTGAGGCCCTTTAAGTATTAATTAGCTAGCAGTCCAACATTTTACCAAGAAGCAGTTGTGTGTGTGTGTGCAACTTATACCTCACCACATATACAAAAGATCTAACAAATGGCTATTGAAGTATAGCCCTGATCAAAATACAAATATTTGACCAGGCTTCTGGTCAAAAATAAGTCTAATTATTTCAACATCTTAATTTAAATTTATTAACGTTACCTACATTTCAAATATGTCCATAATTTTAAATTCTGCAACTCTTAAAAGAAGGAACGAATGAAAAACGAATGAACAAATGAACGAAAAACCTTCACTGTATTGCCACAGCAAAGCCTTGCACCTAATTTGGGAAAGGGTCTAAAAAAGCCAACTTCACTTCTAGAGACCACCCCACAATGGCAATTCGAAATTAAAAGTATAGAGACCATCCTCCAGTGATTTGTTTTATCCCCCACAGCACATTCTGGTGGCTGAAAAGTACCTCCTGGACTTCAGGAATTTGCCCACCCCTAAAGTAAAGGCTACTGTCATACGCACAGGGGACAAAGCCTTACTGAGCATGTGTCTAGTTCACATGCAACAAATCAAGAAGGCTGCAACGCACTACCTATTTGCCTAGAATTCTCACTGAACATAGTGGATTTACATCTTGAGTAGACGTGTGTAGGTCTGCACAGTAAACCCGATGGGATTCCATTTGGAAATTCTCATGGGAAAGGGCTAAGTCAAGCTGCTGGTTCCAGTTCGAGCAGACCCACTGAAACAATTCCTGAGTGGTGAGCCAACCTCATGATGCAATGAGTCTTTGGATCCAGGTCAAAAGAGGTTAGGTCTTTGCAAATCACCGGCAGAAACGAAGGTGTTTGTACCAACATCTTTCTGCATGTAGTCACAGTTCAAAGCTGGCACACAAGCAGGAAAACCAAAGGGGAGCAAACAAAATGGCTACCTTTTTAGTTACAGTACTAAAAAAAAATCTGAACCCTCCAAACCACTGGCCTGTGGTTCAAAACACCCTGCTCTTGTTCACCTATCATTTAAGCATCTACTAAAGAGTAAAAGGCAGAATCGGAAACCAGCACTGCAACCATGTGATGTCTCTCCTCTGCTGTTTAATGAAGCCAATAATCACTAAACAATCCCAATTCTAACCAGAAAAGGAACTTAGAAGCTACAGTTACACAGCAGAAAGAGTGAAGTTAAGCTAACCTTCCTTGTATTATTGATGTCATTGGTATATATTAGCTTTTAGTACAGAATAGAAATTGCATGTATATTTAGAAAGCTATCACTCTACCCAACAGATCCAAAACAATTTAAATATATTGGTTCATTCATTCATTATCAACCTTCTCCCAGCAAAGGGAGTGGAGGCAGTTCACAAATGGTTAAAAAAAACAGATGCAACAAAAGCACAATAAATTCAACATTAAGAAACTATTAAGCCTATGACAATGTTCAGGAGACTAGTCATTTAAAAACAGTTTAAACACACAAAAAGTATTTGCACAAAAACACTGAACATACATAATTCCGCAATAAGACCTTTCTCTTAACTTTCCCATTGATTGCTAAAGGTTTGCTCAAAAGGAAAGGCTTTGCCTATTGATGGAAAAGAAAAGGGGGGGGGAGGAAGTAGCCAACCCAAACTTATAATGTGGGAACAGCTGCTGAAAAGCTTTTCTCAACAAGCAAGCCTGTGAGGATGGCAAGATCAAGGACAGATGCTTCCTGAAGATCTTAAAATCCAGGGCAAAAATAAAATAAAATTAGAGTCCTTCAAATAGCTTGGGCCCAAATCATATCAAGATGTATAGTTCTACTAGCACATTAAATGGGTCCAGAAACAGATCAGCAGCTGGAGGTGCTCCTATATAACAGGGGAGCTGTATTCTCCCAAGCATGTAGTTTACCTACAGCATTTTGCACCAGCTAAAGCTTTCAAACTCTTTATGGAGAAAACCTCAGGTGGAGCATGTTGCTGCAATCCAAGCAGGATACAACCAAAGCATACTTCACGGTAGCCACATCAGACATTTCCAAGAACAGATGCAGCTGCTGTCCTCACTTCAATTGTACAAATGCAGTCCTGGTGGCCAGTGAAACGTGGACATCCAAGCACAGAATACAGAAGTTCCCTTTAATGTGATTATACATATCTCCAATTTAATGCAACGAGTCTTCTGGCCAAACTCTGCCACTGTCATTCTGCATCCCATTCCCCAATCTAAATTAGACAGGGTCATATCAAAACATTGTTCCTGCACAAATTATGAAAGAATGATAGTGAAAAAATATCTGCAAGCGGGATTTGAAGGCCTTGGAAATGAATCTCAACAGATAGGAAGCCCTGACATCTGAGCGTTCAGCCTGGAGGCAGGTGGTGCATCACGGCCTCTCCCAGTTTGAAGAGACCCTCGCCCAGCAGGCTGAGGCAAAGAGGCAGTCACAAAAGCAGCAAAATCAGGGAGCTAGACGGGGTACAGATTGTACTTGTCCTAAGTGTGGAAGGGATTGTCACTCTCGAATTGGCCTCCTCAGCCACACTAGACGCTGTTCCAAGTCCTCCATGCAGAGCACGATACCATAGTCTCTCGAGACTGAAGGATGCCTATGAAGGTGCCTTGCAAGACAAAATTAATCTGTTCCACAGCTAATGCCATCTAGTGAAAAGTTCATCTTGTGAGGCAGTTTCCCATAGGAATGCACTGAAATTTAATTAATGCGTTCCTATGGGGAAAAAAAGTCCAATAAAATAAAATACAATAAAGTCACTTACCAGGTACTGTAGACTGAGTCCAGCTAGCTCCTCACAGTGCCTTGGTAGCCCCAAAAGCAGGAAAAAGAGTGCCAAACAGCTGAGGGCCCAGACCCAGCAGGGAGGCAGCAGCCATTTTGTGCTCTTCTCCGCTCCAGCCTCCTTGCCTCACAGCTGATTGGCACTGGGTCTTAGAAGCTTTCCCCGGGCTTCCCCAGCACCGAAAAAGAGCTGGAAATAGCTCCCCTCAGCCTCCCCCACGGCTTTCAGAGGCTTCCTCAGGAGCAGGGGGAAAGCACAATTTTTTTATTTCCAACTCTTTTTGGGTGCTGGGCAAGCCTGGGGAAGCCTCTAAGACCCAGCGCCAATCAGCTGTGAGGCGGGGAGGGAGCAGAGAACAAAATGGCTGCCGCCTCCCTGCTGGGTCCAGGCTCCGATGGTGCTGGTAAGACTGGCGGAGGACCTCTGAAAGGGGGACCTCTGAAAGCAGCAGTCGGTGGGGGGGGCACCCCGCCCTCCAACGGCAAAGCAGGCCCTGCTTCGTCTTGCAAAGCAGGGCCATAGGAACGTTCGTTTTGCGAGGCACCAAAGCCCTAGCCAGACCCATTCATCTAGCGGGTTTTTCATGCCGCTAGGCGTTTGTCTTGCAAGGCACCACTGTATATTCGGCATTAATTCAGGTGATACTCCTAAAGTTGCAAATTTTCAATTGGAAGGACACTGGAATTGCACCTAACTTATCTTCCCAGCAGGAGGGTAAAAAACAGCCAAGAATTCAAACCATCCCCCACTTTCCCCCTGTACTTTCCCAATATGCTTCAAAATGTTTGGAGCATCTTGCAGAACACAACTGGGGTGTGCGTAGGGCAGTGTTATTATGGGCAAGGAAACTCAGTGTCATGAAACACTGAATTTAACCCATTAACAGCAAAAAAATAGGTTGGGTCTTTGCAAAAATAAATAAATCCCAGTAAATTCAACAGGGATCGTATTTGGTAAATCATATCAACAGATTCTTGCTTTAAACTATCATTGAGACACAAAGTACTTTAAGCTGAGAAACAGGTTTAAGTAACATATTTGTTAATTATTTTGGGGCTTTCTCAAGATTAGACATTTAGCAGATGAGCTAAATAAGATGATAGTAAACTTGCTAAACTTTAAAACATTAAGCAAGAAATGCCTTTGACTTAATGCCATCTACCAGCTGAGATTTAGGAGTTAGTTTGCAAACAGCCTGAGGGTTATCAACACTTCCAGAGATGCTGAATTCTCTCGCAAAATCTTTGTTTATGATTTAGCCAACTGGTACATATATTTACTCCAAGAAGTACAGATACCATATGTGACAAACCCAGACCTACTGGGATATGCCACAGTTTCACTAAGCTGCCACCAACCATTCCCTGTAAGGAGTCACACAGACCAGGAATGGATTTTTAACAAATAAAAGAACAAGGTTTATTAAATAACACACAGGGAAAAATAAAAGGATCAAGTGAATAAGATACAGTAACGTGGCTTAGTCTCACTCATACATACACACAGTTTGGTTCACACAGAACACTTAACTTGAAGCACAGACCCTGAACCTATCAGTTCTGGCTAACCATACAGACACCTGAACCTATCAGGTTGGTACTGACTGACACACAGTAGTACCCTGTCTGACACACAGACTCCCACTCAAGCTTCTTCTCTCAGCTCTTCTCCCAGCTGCTGCTTCTTCAGCTCTTCACACAAACTCCACATATATATACAGTACAGCCCCTCCTCCTGATGTCCCGCCTTCCACTCCCCATAGGATGGAACTTTCCCTCCAACCCATGACAGACAGGTAACATCAGTGCTGTATGTAACACCTCCCCTCTTTATAAGTTGTTTTGTAGGGGGAAAGCTAAGGTGCTTTTCTCCAAAAAACAACCTGGACCCAAAACAAACAAAAACAGTCATATAATAACATACAATACCATACTTACTTATACTTACATACACTCTATTAGGCATTTAAACATTTACCATTAACAATACATCAAGTTACCTTTATTCATACAAACCAACATGTTTAATAAACAGACACATTTGACTTTTTGTCATCAAAATATATACATAGTCCATGTTTCTTTCGCCGTCTTCATTCTTCAGGTCTTCTTGACAAGGCGTCAGCAACACAGTTCACTGACCCTCTGACCACCTTCACTTCAAAGTCATAGTCTTGCAAGTTTAAAGCCCACCTCATAAGTTTACTATTGTGGGTTTTCATTGTCTTTAACCATTGCAGTGGTGAATGGTCAGTGCACAGAATAAAATGTCTTCCCCAGATGTAAGGCTTGGCCTTCTGGATCGCGTAGACTATGGCCAGGCACTCCTTTTCCACGGTTGCCAAATGTCTCTCACCTTTCTGGAGTTTCCTACTCAGGTAGGACACTGGATGCTGGTCACCATTCTCATCCTCCTGGCAAAGAACTGCTCCTATCCCGCTGTTAGACGCATCGGTGTAGATGATGAACTCCCGGTCGAAGTCTGGAGCACGCAGCACTGGATAGTTGATGAGCGCCTCCTTCAACCTCCGGAACGCCTCCTCACAGTCGCTGGTCCACGGGATGCGGTCATCAGTCTTCTTCCTCGTCAGATCGGTCAGCGGAGCTGCAATCTCGCTAAACCTCGGGATGAACTTTTTGTAGTAGCCCACCAACCCAAGAAATGATTTGACTTTTTTCTTGGTGTTGGGTCTAGGCCAATCACGAACTGCTTCTATCTTGGCCTCGAGGGGTTTTATCACTCCTCCCCCTACTATGTGACCCAAGTATTTTATTTCTGGGCTACCCAGCTGCAGTTTGTTCTCTTTGCAGGGCCTAGGCCAAAGCACTTCCTCCCCTGGGTCAAAGCGCCTCTCCCTGGCTCTCTGGTCATCCCAAACTTTCTTTCTGACCTTTTGAGCTTGCAGGGTCTCTGCTGCTAGCTCTAGGTTTCTCTTTAGGTCATTCATCAAGGTGTCTATGTATGTCACAACGTCTTGTGGGTCATCCTGGGTGATCTGCTCCCAATTTTGTTTGATCAAATCAAGGGGCCCTTTCACCCTCCTCCCAAATAAAAGTTCAAACGGACTGAACCCGGTACTGGCTTGTGGCACTGATCGATAAGCAAACAAAAGGGATTGCAGCTTCTGGTCCCAATTGTTTGGATTCTCTGCCAAGTAAGCCCCAATCATGCGCATTAGAGTCCCATTGAACTTCTCAGTTAACCCACTACTTTCAGGGTGATAGGCAGTGGTTTCCTTGTGCTTAATTCCACAGATTTGCCATAAGCGTTTCATGAGCTTCGATGTGAACGATGCGCCCAAATCTGTGATTATTTCTGAGGCAAATCCCATCCTGGACATATACCCCACCAAGGCATCTGCCACTGTGTTAGTTTCAATGTTAGTCAAGGGTATGGCTTCAGGGTACCTCATGGCATGGTCCACAATGGTGAGAATGAACCTGTTCCCCCCCTTTGTGGCCTTGGGCAAAGGTCCCACAATATCCACCCCTATGCATTTGAACGGAGTGTCAATCACAGGCAAAGGGCACAACTTTGCTTTGGTCCTGTCACGGTTATTCCCCTGCCTTTGACACACATCACATTGTTTACAGAACTCCCTGATCTGCTTCCCTATGTCAGGCCAGTAAAAATTCTGTGTGATTCTCTGCTGTGTTTTGTTCACCCCTAAGTGCGCAGCAAACATGTCAGAGTGCCCCCTTTGTAAGATCATGGGGCGATACTTTTCAGGTACCACTAGCTGACTTCGGATCCCATCTCCCCCTTTGGAGATATTCCTCAGGGTCTCTCTATACAAAATCCCCTTTTTCTCTAGAAATCTCACTGGGGTTTCAGGTGTTAGCTGGGCGTCAGTCACCTGTTCAAAACACTTTTGGAGAGTGGCGTCTGCCTTTTGCTCTTGGCCAAATCGGCTGTCTGTGGTTAAGGTTTCCACCACAGCTTCTGAACTCCCCTCTGCTTCCGTCTCTGGCTCATCAGTACCCCCCTGAACTGTCCCCGTGGTGGCTTGTGAACGTGTAATCACTAGCACCCGTTTCACATGTTCAGCCAGGTCATTTCCCACGAGCACGGCTGCTGGCAGAGTCGATGAAATCGCTAGCCGCCAAACTCCCCTCCAGCCTTGAAAGTTCACCGGTACCTCCGCTACTGGCAGTGAGATCACCTGCCCCTCAATCCCTGCCACCTTCATGCTCTCATTTGGGATTACATACTCCCTAGGAATAATATCTGGATGGCACAGGGTCACCTGGGAACAAGTGTCCCTCAGCCCCCGATACTGATGGTCAAGTATTCCTACGTCCACCCCTGCTGTTTCAAACAACTGAGAATCTGTTCTCACGAGCAAGCAGCGCTTGACCTCCACAAGAGGACCATTTTCCTCAGCCTGATCAGCAGATGTAACTGTTCCAGATTGAGTAGCCATGGCAACAGGCTCCCTCAGTGACAAGGAGCTTTGCTCTTTCTGGACACAGAACACAGCTTTTGGCTTGGTTCCACTCGAATCCTGAGGCACAATTCCTTTTAGCTGCTTTAATTTCTCACACTCTGAGATTAGATGGCCCTTTCCCTGACAGAAATAACATTTTCTGCTATATTTTGAGTCTTTCTCATCTTGTTTTGGTTTTCCCTCCAAAATCTGAGGTCTTGGTTTCATGTCTGAGGGCTTCCCTTCACCATGGGCCCCTCCCCCTTGCTGGCTTTTCCCTGGTCCCTGAGAGTACTTGCTGTAGGTTTCTTTAGGTTTCCCCATCGATTTCCCCTCACCCAAGGGCTTTCTTATTTGGGAAATAAAATCTGCGATCTCGGCTGCTTCTGCCACAGATTTCGGTTTCCTTTCCCTCACCTGGAATTTCAGTTCCCCATGCAGGACTGAATAGAATTGTTCCAGCGCTATCAAGTCTTTGAGCTGCTGAAAGGTCTCTGTCCCCTCCTGAGATAGCCATTTCTCTAGCAGCCTCACCAATTGGGCCCCCACTTGGGTAAAAGTCTGCTCTGGTTTCTTGGTGATTGACCTGAATCTTTGCCTCAGCTGTTCCGCATTTATCCCATGTCTGGCAAACACCAGTTTTTTAAACTCTGCAAAATCTTTCATCAGTTCCTGTGGCATCTCTGCATAGACTTCTGCAAGGCTGCCACTGATTAAAGATCGCATGATGGTCATCTTCTCAGTTTCCCTTACTGAGAAGTCCACAAACGCTCTTTCCACTAGGGAAAAGAACACCTCAGGGCAATCTCCCTTGTGGTATACAGGGAATTTCTTCAGGTCAGTCTTAGACAATTGGCCCCCCTCAGAATCCCTATTGTTATTATTGTTCTGATTCATCAGTTCCAATTTTCGTAACTCAAACGCCATCCTTTCTTTTTCCAGAGCAATTTTCTCTCTCTCCCTCTCCATTTCCATTCTCTGTCTCTCTAATCTTTCTTCTTTTTCAAATTGCCTTTGTTTCTCTCTTTCCCTTTCCTCCATTTCCCTCACCCTCAGTTCATGCTGTTGGGCTATGAGCAATTTTCTGAGTTCTGGGTTCTGTTCTCCCGTGCTGTCACCCTGCACTGAGCCAAATTCATCCTCAGAACCTTGGTCAACCTGGGGGTCTTTCACTTCACCCATTTCTGCCATTTGGCTTCGAGTCAAGGGCATAATCCCCCCCCCCAGAACAGGCTGCTTTCAAAAGTCAAGCCTCAAAATAAAGCGACCACTTTTTTTTTTCTTTTGCCTCAGAACCAGCTTTCTATAGATTACTGCTGTTCTTCAGCACTAACTTGCAACAGTTGCGAGCCAGAGTCTACCCCCCTCTGCTAGGCCTCGCAGCAGGCAGGCTAAATCACTGCTACTACACAGTTTTGCCTCAGCTTTTTTCCCGCCAAAACAGGCTGCTTCAGAGCTCCCTAATCTAGTCCCCAATCTGAGGTTACACGTTCTTCTACTAGCGCACCTCCCCGTGAGGTACACCTAGAAGATTACCTACGTGCTCTCAGATTGTCCCTGACTAGACCCCCCTTGCTCTGGGCACACTTGCCAAGGCTTTGCTGTACCACTGGACAACTGGACCAGTCGTATCCCACACGCTGCCACCAATCAATGTGACAAACCCAGACCTACTGGGATATGCCACAGTTTCACTAAGCTGCCACCAACCATTCCCTGTAAGAAGTCACACAGACCAGGGATGGATTTTTAACAAATAAAAGAACAAGGTTTATTAAATAACACACAGGGAAAAATAAAAGGATCAAGTGAATAAGATACAGTAACGTGGCTTAGTCTCACTCATACATACACACAGTTTGGTTCACACAGAACACTTAACTTGAAGCACAGACCCTGAACCTATCAGTTCTGGCTAACCATACAGACACCTGAACCTATCAGGTTGGTACTGACTGACACACAGTAGTACCCTGTCTGACACACAGACTCCCACTCAAGCTTCTTCTCTCAGCTCTTCTCCCAGCTGCTGCTTCTTCAGCTCTTCACACAAACTCCACATATATATACAGTACAGCCCCTCCTCCTGATGTCCCGCCTTCCACTCCCCATAGGATGGAACTTTCCCTCCAACCCATGACAGACAGGTAACATCAGTGCTGTATGTAACACCATAGCCCCAGCAGTCCCTAACAATTTTAATAGCCAGCATTGTTTAGGAAACCTGCAACCTGAACAAAGTAGCAAGTCTGAGCATTCCAGAAACAACGTCTTCCTTCAGATAACGATTTTCCAAGGGGGGAGGGACCTTTTTAGATAAAATCTTTCACTGCCACTGAAAGTTCAGGCAAACAAGCTTTTTCTGTACTACTACCAGCAAGACTGTAGGATCCCATGGAACAGCTTCCTGGAAAATGAGTTTAAATTGTTATTCCGTGCTCAGATGCAAACCTCAAGGTTTGCAGTTAGGAAAGATGTAGGAAAAGCTATGCTCAGGCATACACAATTCTAGTTGAATAATTAATTCCATTTCCCTTACCTGGTTTTGATTACGAGGTCCTAAGTCTTTGCCCCTGGAGGCAGAACCACGGCCTTCTACCTGTTCATTGCAGTCAGCTGTCCACTAAATAAGAAGGGGGGGAAGAGGGAAGAACAGAACGGCAATGAATAAAATTACTGGTTCAAGAGATGAAGCAGAGTTAACACTGCATATAGTAAGAGGAGAACAGCGGGGCCTTCTTAGTGGTGGTTCCCAGATTCTGTCGGAAAGACAGGCAGGGCAGTTCTCTGCTATCACTAGGAAAAGACCTCAGTATTCAAGGTGGCTTTTGGTAACTGATTGGCTATGAAGGAAGGAGCTGGAAATAGAGTACAGTACAGGTGTTATTGCTTTTTAGTGGCATATTTTAAAGTTGCTTCCAATTCACTTATGTTTTACTATTACTACTTGCTTAACTTTATCTATCAATCAACCAAAGAAAACAATCTTACAAGAATTGCCTTTGGATTTGACATTGGAAGAAAGTGAGGCAAACTTAGGTCATTTGTGGGGTCTGCTGACACATTTATTAGCCTGCTCTCTTAGATACTGATTCTGTTCAGGACGCCCCATTAATGTTGATCCAATCTTTTGGCATAGGTATGCAGTGCATTTTGTTCGACTGTCATGGCTTATGTTTTTCTTGCAACATTTCTACTCATATTATCTTGTCTTGCCTTTGGCTTGTGTTATCACCTATATCAGCCCTTTCAGGCCACTTTAAGGCCACTGTTGGGTGCGTCCAGATGACATTCCTAATGATGAACAGAACAGTGTATGGTGTGGGAGTGAAGCCATCTTTTTTTGCCTGTCTTCTGCTCACATGGGTAAGACTACAACCGCAATGCAATTTGTAAACTGTTTTTCAAATTCTCCTAGTTTAGCGCTATAGCAGCTAGATGGCTACAGAGCACTCATTCAAATGCTCGCCATGTCTTGTCAGTTCAGCACTATTTTGCTTGCTAAACTTAAAAAAGGGAATCTGAATGCCTCTGAAAGCGGTGGTTAAGAGGATACTGATAATGCCAGAGAAGGTTAACAGAGAATATGTATGATGTATGTACACATGAAACACATGTTTCCAGTATAATTAAGCATTTCTGTGTAAACCAGAGTTTGTCAACCCCCCAGTCTGCAGCCCGGTGCCAGTCCGTGGCCTGAGCCAGACCGGAAGACAGACCTCCTGCCCCACTCCCCGCACACACTCACCCCACAAAGGCTGTTTGCACCTGCGGGTGCGCTTGTGAACATGCGTGAACGGAGGTGCAGTGCTTGTGCAAGTGCACTCACGTACATGTGCAAACGGCGGCAGCACTGTTCGCACAAGCCCGCACAAACACCGTGCCGACGTTCACACATGTGCACGAGCGCAGGGGGTGTCCCGCCTTCCCCAGCTGGTCCGCGGGGTGAAAAAGGTTGGGAACCCCTGGTGTAAACAGTGGCAGCAAAATGCCAGAGTGTAATGTAATAAAGTTTGTATCAATCCTGGACAGAAGTCTCTATGGTAGGGGTGGGCAATTAATTTCTATGGGGGGGCACATGAAAAATCGGAACTGTGTTCGGGGGCCAAACAAACTTTACTTAAAAATAAAATGAAACAGTTATGTTATGATTGTTTTTATTTTCAACTTGTTAATATTCACAAATACTAAAGAGGTTTTTTGCGGTATGTTAAAGATAAGCAACTGATCAACTTTAGACAAAAAGCTATAAACGGTTTTGATGTTCAAAACTATCTGCGGGCTGGCCAGGAGTGGCTCGCGGGCCGTATGTAGCCCTTGGGCCGCACTTTGCCAAGGTCTGCTCTATGGTCACGCTCCAACTTTCCAAATGATTACAAGCTGAAGCACAACAACATAGATTTTTTTAAAAAACTCCTTTTTTGAATTTGAAACTTTTCCATCCTGTTCTTGCAGAAAACATACTTAATTCTTTAATACTTCTAATTGCACATTAACTAATCTTGGGGTGGGGTATAATTTGTAAAGAACTTCAAACCTCCTCATTCCTTGTACTACCGTGACTTTGCGGGAGCTGCATATTTCATACCAACCTGTGAGACATTGGACTGCGTGATCTCGCTCTCCCCATCCCCATCTGTCTTGTCAGTCAACAGGCCCTGGACTTGATATTCTAAAACGTAGCTGTCAATGAAGCGCTCCAGCTCCTCAATTTCCTGCGAACGATTGCTTCCAGCCTCAGAGGAGGCCGAAGCCACGGAAGAATTTTCCATCACACTGGAGAAGGAACCAAGAACGGAAAGGCCCTAAGAGAGGAAAAATGAGCAGAACTCTGAGTTTCAAATACAAAATATGTTTGAAAGAAAACCTGCACACTCCATTTCTTTCCCAACTCAAAACCTGCTACATTTCAAACGGAGTGAGCAATATCCAAGGGCTGAGAAGCATCTTCAACAATATTCCCCCAATGCAAATATTACCCATGGCCTCCAGGAGGCGAGGATCTGCTGAGTAAGCATCATTTTGCTCCCTTTAAGCTTAGTTTTTAAGGTTTCGAAAGGCTTTTCAAAAAGAAACAAGCGACCAGCTCATTATTTCAATTTTATAAAGGGTTTTAAGGCCTAAAACATAGAGCAACTTGCATACTCTAGAGTCAAAGGAAGACTTGCATTTGTGGAGCCAATTTCTCCTTCCAAGCACGGGGAAGTCAGAGGATGATGATGTATTAGGGGAACACTCTGGGGCCCAGCTCAGAGAACTAGCTGAAGTCTCAGGGAACTGCTATGGCTTTCCAAGTCTCTATCAGAAAGAGAAATACCTAGGTAAGCAATGCCAGAGGAAGAGAAGGTTTAATTTGGTTTCTGAGGTGGCTTTAACACCCAAGCACCCATCTCTCCACTCATTTCTACTCTGCACCATGGCTCACTGGATGAGCATGAAGGTGTCTGAACACACAATGCGCGTGCAAAATGCAAGCGCCCCAAAAAGCTAGGAGCATAGGAAAATTTGAAAAATTCAAATAAAGGCAGGAGTAGAGCACCAGCTTCTGACTCATGAGCCTCCTTTTTCTGCAAGCCCAGGCAACAGAAGCATAGGGCCTAGAAAAAAATCCCATTTGTTATATGAGTTACCACGTATAGGATGTGAGTCGTAGTGGGAACGGTAGAAACTGCTGTAGCTCTCCAGTCCAGTTTGCTCTCTGACTGCTCATCTTAGAATGTCGGAACAGGTGAACCTTGTCTATCACTGTCTCAAATTATCCACTCCACCTAAAATCTTACTAGGTGCACAGATGCACCTAGTAAATTCTCTAATTCTAAACTTCCATGTAAATATAAAATGGATTTCCATCTCTGTATCTGACAAGATAAGAATGGGGCTGTCACAGGTTAGGGCATGAAACATCTATTAATATGAACAGTGTGCCTCTTTTGCTAAATCATAATTTGTATCTCTACTCTATACATCAAAATGTGCCATATTCCTCATGTTGGATGGTCAGCATTAGCATGGTATTTCCTTATACAGTACATTAGAAAGTCACAATCTGGTTTCTCTACTAACCAAAACATCCTAACTATAAACAACTTCTGATTTATCTATTTTTTTGCAAAAACAAACAAATATATTGGGACGGATATCTGGGCGACAAATGTAGCCATAGGCTCCGTTACTCCCATCCCTGATGTGTATGGTTCTTTATGCTTAGACTCTAGCATCGGCTGTGCATTGCATGCATCCCACCAAGATCCCAAATATCCCCCCAGCAGCATCATATTGTTTTTAAAAAAACTTGACAAAAGATTTTGGCTCAAATGTTCCCCAGTGCCCTATGGGGCCATGGGGGTAATTTTGCCATGCTTTCAAGCCTCCCCTGAACTCTTGAGTGCCCCTGTACCTCCTAATTTAAAATATATATTTATTGCCACTAGAGGGTGCAAGGGAGTTTTCGGTAAAGAAAACACCTCCGATTTTTATATGGTATTTTTGAAGGATGAGGACATCGCAGGAGAAGGTCTGGCCCTCCAATGTTCAGGGCTGAGAGTGGTCCCTAGCACTCAAAAGATTGCCCATCCATAGCCTAGTGATAAGAAAAGGGTTGTGGAATGAACACACACACACGCGCGAAAGGTCAAGCGGCAGCACCAGTTCAAGACTTAAGAGCAAAGGGAAGGTTAATAAATGAAAGGGAAAAAATGGGACAAAAGCTTAGCATCCAATGCAGAAACTAGATTAAGAAACACATTAGTTCTTAGGTGATTGGAGGGGGGGGGAGTTACGACATTTTTGGGACATTTCAGGCAGATCCCCAAAATAGTACATGCTAACAAAATTCTACTTGCACCTCAATGTGACAGCACCACCTATTATACCTCTCTTTGCAACATTACAATAGAGAGAAGCCATAAAGACGGACATTCATTTCAGCTCTCATTGCACGGCTGACAGATGGACAATGCCAAGCCAGGCATGACATATGGGGAGGTGAATAAACACAGCACAGGGGGTGATGGAAGGGTAAATAATTAACTGGCTCTTGAGGACAGTGGGAAGGAATGAACTGCAGTCGCCAGTTAGTCATTGCAACTTAAAGAGTGTCCCCATATGTCTAGTTCATTTTTGTTTGGAAGGTTCCTGAAACAGAGGAGAGTATCATGCTGGCATATCTCTTGCAATTATATGCTGATGGGTACTACCATACAGAGCAATTATCTAGCTCAAGACTATGGATAAACCAGAGGCTAATCTGAGGTAAATAAAATTCATTTTCAGGGGGGAAATGGGTGGCTTGATTAGAGTGGATTTGATTTAAATCATGATTTAAATTAAAAAATTGGAATTTCTGGCAATTTAAATTTATATATAAATTAAATTTATATATTTATATATACAGTATATGTGTGTGTGTGTGTGTGTGTGTGTGTATACACATATTATACACACACACACACACACACACACACACACACACACACACACACACACACACACACACACACACACACATATAATTTAATGTTTCCTTGATGCTGACTTTTCCATTTTACTGTCATATTAGTCTGATTCTTTTAAAATATTTGCATACTTACTGTTTCTAGTTTTTAAATAGCATCTTTTACTAATTTAATCCTTGGGTCCTTTTTAAGGAGGGACAGGGTAAAATATTTTAAGTAATTAAATATAAATAAATGCTATGTCCTGGGTATAAAGAGAAATTAAAACTAAACATTTATAGTTTCCTGCTATTGCTGCCTGCAAGCCCACAGCTGGGGAGGGGGAACTGAGGAAGGAGGGGACCCAGGACAGGAATTTACTGAGAGTTCCCTCAAACCCACAACTGGTGGGAGATACTAACTTTGAACACATAACTGTTAGGGAAAACACCTCCCCTCTATGCAGAAAGCTAGCTGGACTGCTCAGTGAATTAGGCAGCTACTGTACCTGCAGAAACAGAGATTAGAAATTCCATTCCCAGTGCCTCTCAAAATAAAAGCCATCCTGTATAGCCTTGGGCAAGTTACACAGCTCCATGGCACTTCCAGAAGAAATGCATGGTAAAAACCACCTCTGAATACTCTATACCTAGAAAGCTCTGGAAAAGGTCGCCATCAGAATTGATTTGATGGCAATTTATTAATATTAGTGTGTAGAAAAGTTGCAATTCCAAGACAAAGGTTCTTTTCCAGCCCTTCCTGCTAGGCTGGTTTCTACTTGCAGTTACAGTGGTGCCTCGCTTTACAAGGATAATCCGTTCCAGTGAAATCGCTGTAGAGCGAAATCCTCGTCAAGCGAAATAAAAAAGCCCATTGAAATGCATTGAAAACCCGTTCAATTCGTTCCAATGGGCTGAATACCTCAGAGTCCAGCAACGATCCTCCACAGGGCAGCCATTTTCCATGCCTGTGCAGTGAAAAATTCCTTCCTGAACACAGTGGGGAGCCATTTTGAGCAGCCGGTGGCCATTTTGAAAACCTGACGATCAGCTGTTTTGATCATCGTAATGCGAGGAATCGGTTCCCGAAGCAGGGAACTGATCCTCGTAAAGCGTTTTTTGCCCATTAAAACATCGTTTTGCAACAGCAAAAGCGATAGCAAAAACATCATGAAGTGGATTCGTCATCAAGCGGGATAAGCGTTAAGCAGGGCACCACAGTAGTTTGTGTTTTTTTAAAGACTTAGCATACCAGAAAAAAGAAGAAAAGTGTACTGCTTAAAAATCACCCCATAACACTTAAAGCACTCTCTGGGAGGTTTACAGTTTAATTATGCAGGCTACACACTGTCCCACCCCGCTCCCAGCAAGCTGGGCACTCAATTTACCGATCTCGGAAGGATGGAAGGCTGAGTGAATCTTGAGCGGACTATCTGGGACCGATCACGAGCGGAGTTTGGGCAGAAGTATTGAAGTTTAACCACTGCACCACGAGGTTCTATACAGAATCCTTCGTGTTATTCTACTGCATGTACAGACCCATGCCTAAAATAGTCACCTCTGTTAACATTTAGTCAATGCAATTACTGTACAGAAGCAACCCTGAGCCACAATCAAGGCGAAAGGAAGGACACAGATGGAACCTAGACCGGAAAGCACCTAGTGGAGAAAGATTCCAATTCAGGAAGCTTCTCTCTCTCAGAGATAATGAAACACCAAATCAATACATGTGCAATTAACAAGAACATGCACTGTACCCTCCACGTCCAAAGGGAACCAGATGTTCTGCTACAGGCACACAGATGTAGACGTTGTCTAGAGGGGCGGGGTAGAAATTGAATGAATGAATGAATGAATGAATAAATAAATAAATAAATAAATAAATAAATAAAGATGCAATTAAAATGCAAAAACAGAAATGAACGCCTTCCCCCACCTTTTTTTTTTTGCTCAGCAATGCAGCTATATGGATGTGTTAGTTCTGTTCAGCTGCACGAATACAGCCAGAGACATTCCTTTCAGGATGGATTTAAATCATGGCTCAAATTTGTTTTAAAAAATCAGATATTTCTGATTTAAATAAAAAATCAATTTAAAAAATTAAATTGTGATTTAAATCAATTTTATATATTTAAAAAAAATCATTGGTTTTTATCCACTCTTAATTCTTTCATGATTTAATGGCATGGAAAGGAGTTTCCCAATTAACTAAATTCTCTGAAAACATAGGTCTATAAATGGAAATTGCTGACAGATCCTTAAAATATAGAGTTACCAGCAGGCACCATCCTAATTATTCTAAAAGGTGTCTCACCTTTCGTCAGCTCCATTTGTTCCCAAAAAACATTCTGCAGATTTAATGTGGTAGCTAGAGAGACGCTAGTAGACAAGAAGCTTCTGTTTCAGCAAATGCCCTGTAACTATGTCTGGTTTGGAACACAGTAAAAAGCTCAACAACCCACAACACACCTATCACTATTTGAAAGAAGGGAGGATGACCGGTAGCTGCAGATTTTCCCAAAGTCTTCATTGATTCCACCCACCCACCCCCATTAAAGAAAGACGCTCAATTCTTGTTGGATGTAGCCACATATTCTAGGACCAACACTGGTTGAATCCCAATGCTGAATAGCCACAGACTTAAAGAGTGCAATCCTAATGGCTAAGAACCAGCAGAACTGACACCAGAGCATGTTGAACCCAACACCCTCCTAGCTAGAGAAAATTTCTAAGCACTATCCTCGGTCTGGCCTACCTGAGTACAGTGGTACCTCGATTTACGAATCTCCACTTGTGAACGATTTGCGTTCCAAATGGCTCCGTTCGCAAAATGTTGCTTCGACTTGCGAACGGAGCCTTGACTTACGAACTGGAAAAAACCTTTCCTGCCCTTTTTTTTTAACCTAAGTTCATCTTAGGTCAAAAGAAGAAAAAAATTACGAATTCTCCCCCTAGTGGTAGAGTACGGATTAACCGGCTTTGCATTCGTTCCTATGGGAACAAATGCCTCTACTTACGAACAGTGCCTCGACATAATGAACAAAAAACAGCCTGAACGGATTAAATGGTTTTCAATGCATTCCTATGGAAAAGTTTGCCTTGATTTACAAACTTTTTGACGTACGAACGCCATTCCAATACAGATTAAGTTCGTAAATCGTGGTACCACTGTACTAGTTTTGGGCCAGGGGAGGGTTGAATCTGGCATAATTTAGCTTCTTCCTCAGCCATCATTATAATAATAATTTACATGCCATCAAGATTCTGACTTAGGACGACCCTTTCCAGGATTTTCTACATAGACAATATTCAGAAAGGGTTTGCTGTTCCATTTTTCTGGGGGCTCCCTGGGATCGGTGCAGCTTGCCCAAGGCTTCACGGGCTGGTTCTTTTCCTAGGAAATATAATGGGGAATCAAACTCACTGAGCTAATCAGCCAGCTTCCCTCAGTCATACCCATCCAATAATAAATACATGCCATCAAGTCTCTTCCAGGTTATAGCAACCCTTTCCAGGGTTTTCTAGATAGACAATACTAATAAGTTGTTTATCATTCCCTTCTTTTATGGGTACTCTAGGACTGTAAAACTTTCCCAAGGCCATGCTCTGTTGCTGTTTGTTGGATAGTTGAGTATTTATAAGCTATGGGAACAGCTTTTGTCTTTTTTCAGGAGATAGGGTGATCGTCATGTTTTTGTTGTGAGTCCCGAAGGCAGTTCGTATCATTCTGCCAACTCCTCCGACGTTGCTGGAACCAGCTGCATTGGCTCTTGCCTTTCCATTGGACCATTTCAGCAACGTGGAGAGGGGGGATCTGGTGCTTGGGTAACAGCCTATCCTCCATATTACTTTACCCAGGCTTCATGCTCTGGAGAGGACACTCCTCAATTCAGAGCATGTTACCATAGTCTCTCGAGGCTGAAGGATGCCTGTGGAAAGGGGGGAGAGAGATTATCTGTCACTGTGATTGATGGGTGTCGTTAGCTGGTCTTTTTTGTGCAATGATCCCTGGTCCTTGTGGCTGGGTAGAGTTCTGAAAAGGACAAAAGCTGTTCCCACAGCTATAAATACTCAACTATCCAACAAACAGCAACAGAGCACAGACAGATTTCCTACTCCAGTCCTCTGAAGATACCAGCCAGAGAGACTGGCGAAATGCTAGGAAGAACAACCTTCAGAACACGGCCAAAGAACCTGAAAAACCCACAACAATGATCAGATCCCGTCCGTGAAAGCCTTCGAGAATACAGAGATACCTGACTGTTCTTAACTCCCTAAAGCCAACATATCTTTGATTTACAACTGCACAGCTTAGCTGTTGTCTAAAAAGTCTGGGCATAATTACATTCTCTGGGAAGGGCTTTCTACAGCAACGGTGCCATAACTGAAAAGGCCCTGCTCAGATTAAGGTGGCCAGCTGCAATATATTGCCCAAACGAATCACATAATCTTCTCCCAAAACATCTTGGAACCCCATGTCATTTCCCAACAACACCCTTTTCATATTTAAGTCCCTTCAAATGCCTTGGACCTCAAGTATCTATCTGACCATCTTGCTTTGCTAACCACACCATCGTGGTATTTATCTTTAGATTGTGAACTTTTCAGCAAAGGTTAACTAGATGGGATTTAGTCTTTGTACACCTCTTGCTGTGAACTGTCAGATTATACTTAACAAAGGAGATACACCAAGACATACCGTTCGGTGCCTAAAATATCTTCCAAAGCCCTTGTATCAAGGAGAAAAGTGACTTCTGCAGTTTGAGGAACTTTAATAAACAAAATAAACAAATTGCTTTGCATTATTTACCCTGTGCCAAGACTCAGGTGGAAACATTAAAAAAACCAGCAAAGAAAGAAAGATTTGTTTTTTCTAAATTTAAATGTTCTTAAAATGTGTCAGGGTTGAACCCGCAACTCTCCACCCGTCCTAAGATGATGTGCAAGAGGTCCCAAAACAGCAGCTTGAAATTTAAAATGGATCACGCATATGCTGGTTTTCATGTTCAATTTAAACTAAATTACCTTTTGGAAACGAACAAGTTTCTCTGATCAACAGGATGTAAACATAATGACAAATATTTATGGAATTTTTCAGTTTGACAACACGCGTTGTGTGCCATCACGCTGGATCAGAACTACACTGACCCTAACCTGGCTTTCAATGTAAGTAAGAAATCTAAGGAGTGGTTTTACCAGTTCTACCTCTGAGTGAGTTTCCACAGCCAAGCAAGGGGTAGGGATTTGAACCCGGATCTCCTGAGTTCATCAGGAGTTCATCATTCTATCCACCACTTGGATTCTTGCAATGAGAAGAGGGTTGGAGTTGATGGCCTTACATGCCCCTTCCAACTCCATTATTCTGTGATTCTATTGTAAAAATATACATTTTAAAAAATGCTTTAATGCCAAGGAAGAAAAGTTAGGTCTCTAGCTTGGCATGCAGAAAATTTTATAAACTTGGCTATGTCTAGCAGAAGGAGCTGTGGCAGTGAGCAGAAATGGATGGGTTTGGATTAAATTGCCCAGAACGCGCTAACTAGCATATAGATTCTGGGAGAGGTAATCCCTCCCCACCCCCAAAAAACACCCCAAATCTAAGTTGGGCAATAACTTTATTGATTTGTGGATAAAGTATTAAGGCAAGTTTCTGTGTTCTCCAGAATTCTTCATCAAGCAAAGCAGGCATAAAATGTAGGGTTAAGGCAAATAATTAATAAATTGGACCAGATGTAATGCCTTTTAGCCCTTGAAGCCGGACTGCAGTGAAGCAAAATAAGAGTTTTACATTCCACGTGGGATAAAGATAGCAGTTTGCGGTATCTTTCCACTCTTGCAGACAAAAAGCTGTCCCTACCTGCCTGACAAGTACCTTCAGCAAGAAGAAAAGAAAACAGATAGATAAAAAAAAAGCATTCATTTTATAAGTGGAGCAAACCCGGTGGCATTTGACTGTCGTCTCAGTCTAAATTTCCATGGCTGAGCAGGGATTCAAACCCAAGCATCCACTGTACCACACTGAGTACTATGCCTTTACACCATCAAAACAGGATGAGATATTTTGGCATTTCACTGGGTTAAAAACAGTTTACAGCCAAATGGGTGTTCATATCTAGTGGGGGCTGGGAGTGACCGAATCCTCATGAGGATCAGTGTCTTCTCACAACCGGAGAATTTCTCTCATGTGATCAAGATATGTTCAATACAGGTGTTGTCCATTCCAGGGTTGTAGTAGTAGTAGTAGTAGTAGTAGTAGTAGTAGTAGTAGTAGTAGTAGTAGTAGTAGTAGTAGTAGTATGAATGGATCACTTCAGCCAATTTTTATATTTGTCTAGCTACGTTAAATTTTCCAAGCTCTGGCTCTGAGACCTTATACTAGAGAACCTGCAGAACTATAAGCCAATCAAGATAGAGAGTAAAGGAACAATAATCTGGTTATCTATAAAGCAGCTTCATGTAACTGACACCTGATGATGTCGGGGGGAAAACACTATTCGTGCAAGATCAGTCACTGAAAAGTTTTTAATGAGGACCAAGCTTTGAGGAGGATAACGGGGGGGGGGGGGGGAGAAAGGGGCAGGATGCCGTAGGCTGCAACAGAAGCCATGCTTGTTCCATGGGCAAACAAGCAGGAATGCATCAGCAAGTTAAAGACTGGCGAAGGAAAGCTAGCACAGCAATGAAGGTGGGTGCAATTTTGTTATGATTCCACTAGGTGGTGTCCAGCAGCAAAGTGCATCAGCGCAAGAGCAGAATTTGCTCTCACGGAAAATTCTGGACCTCCTGTCAGCCACCTCTGTCTCCAGCCCGCAGGAAGGGTGTTTTGACAGGCATGCTGACAAGGAAGAGCCAAAACCTGCACAAAATAATAGATGGCTGGCTGGCTGGCTGAATAGATAGATGGATAGATGGATGGATGGATAGAGAGATAGATAGATAGATGTGGTGTGGATTTAAAAAAAAAAGAGAGGGGGAACTGAAGCCACAACAGGACAAAAGAAGGCCATGATCACAAGATAATCCAACACAGCAGGAGAAAGTGGAGGAGAAAAATCTACAAAGCCCAACGTTGTTGAGGAATGGGGAAAAAATGTTATCTCTCCTTTTTCAAAACAGCAAGCACTCAGTGCTCGAGTCTGGGCTATGACGGAGAAGCTTGGGATGGTCCCGAAAAAGAACAAATCCTCTTTAGGCTAACCATGCTGGTTAATTCATATGCTGTGACAGATATGGCTGATGGGAGTTGTAGTCCAGTACAAAAAAGCTATCACCTATGGGAGTTACAGCTTACTAACAGTGTGCTGGAACAAAGACACACACACACACACCCCAGCCTACAGGACGTCTTCGAGCATGAGATGTACCCACGTGGAGACGTGGCATAATCACAGGTCATCAGAAATCACGCTGCGTAACAAAACATACCAAAGGCCTTAAAAGCCTTCTGGTCCACACCTCAGAAAGAAAGCTAGAGTGAAAACCTTCTTCTCTGACTAAGCAATGCAAGGACCACTTTTAGAGGCCCACAAAGGTCAGAGCACGAGGCCAGACAATGAATTCACTAAAACAACCATGTCTGCAAGCCACAGACGCCGGAAATGGGGCAGAGGCAGGATGATGCGACCGCAGGGAAGACGTTTGGCAGACCCAATTAATGACCTTCGTAAAACCCAGGACTACCATCCCAAAACCCACTGGGCTGGGTTCGGGTGGGTTTTCGTTTTCTTTTTGTTTCCTGCACACAGACCTACTGCTGGTATTCCGAACACATTCCAGAGCCGGCAGCCAAGACATGTTGCCGGAGTGCTACTAAAGTCTGTCTCATGATATGCATACCAGCACAGAGATAAAAATAGGCCGCGACAGCCGTGCCAAACATCCCAGTGATATTTCTGCAACGTTTCGGGCTACATTCCTGAAAAAAAAAAGTTCTTGGGAGTGTGTTGTCTGAACGTTTCCCGGTTTTTATGCCCAAATTGCACCTCTACTTAACCTGAGGGTTTTCCTTTTGCAAGTCTGCCGAGTCAGATGCCGTTCTTATTCCTGTGGAAGTTCCAGCTGGTGCACGAGAAATACTGCCGATCCAAGTTCATGGAAGAAAGGAAGCATGAGCTGCCACAGCGAGCCAAGAAATAACCAGGAAATTTCCTCTCCTGGTATAGGGTTACTCTTGCATCATTTGGCAACCTATTCCCAACTATCATGCAGTCCTTTTAGTCCATTGGTTTTGGCCCTTGGTAAGCACATTTTCTAGACTGATATCCAACTATGGCTGAAATGGTGCATCAGTAGAGATAGGTGCCTTGATAGAGCAACCGGGAAAAGACCTGCATTCCCAGTTATTCTGCTCTATCCATATTAGACTCATGCAATGCTTTGCCATGGCCATATATCATCCCAGTACAGTGGTACCTCGACTTGAGAACGTCCCTACATAGGAATGCTTCGAGTTAAGAATGGCTCCATTCGCAAAAAGTTGCCTCAACTTGAGAACGGAGCTTCAACTTAAGAACAAAAAAAAAAACCTTTCCTGCCCTTTTTTTGACCTAAATCCACCTTAGGTCAAAAGAAGAAGAAAAATTCATCCCCTAGTGGTAGCTAAGGATTAACCAGCTTTGCATTAGTTCCTATGGGAACTAATGCTTCGACTTAAGAACAGCGTCTTGACTTAAGAACGAAAAACAGCAGATACGGATTAAATGGTTCTCAATGCATTCCTATGGGAAATGGTGCTTCGATTTAAGAATGTTTCGACTGAAGAACGCAATCCCAATACGGATTAAGTTCTTAAATCGAGGTACCACTGTAATTTCAGCTGGTGCAACATTCCGGGTGTTCTCATCATTGTGCAGCCCGTAAACCATCAGCATAAGCATAAAAACAAAATTAAGTTAAAACAACGAATAGAAGAGACATTCTCCACTGGAAGGGAGTTCCCACAATGAGGCAGACACCACTGATAAGGCCTGGTTCCTCATTGTAGACTGGGGCTGGCCACTCATAGCATCATGGACTGGGAGGTGCAGGTGGGACAGGAGGGCATTCTGAGGGAGAAGCGCTCTGACAAGTAGCAAGGTCCTAAACCTATCTGTTGTTCTGCGTCACATCAACAAAACCAACCTCAGGTTTCCAGCATCAGCCAAGGTGCTAGAAAATGCACCGGGCTCTACCTAAGAGGCTGGATGTCCAAAATTTCCCTTTTTCGGACTACATTTCCCAAACTGCCACAGCTAGCACGGCCCCTGGTCAGGCTAGCATGGGGATTGTGGGGTGTGTGTGTAGTTTAAAAAGCAATTGCTTCGGACGTCACCAGAAGGCTGTTCTTCCTCTCCCCAAACTACATTAGGCATCTCATGTAAACAGTGGCTCTCAATGACTTCAGTTCCTGTCCTGCATCACTTCTGAGCATCAGACACTTCTGTGAATCAAATGGGAAGACGTGAATGAACAACAGATGGTTGCTTCTCTGTGTGAATGATGATGAATCTGGGCTAAACAATGTGGGTTTCATAGGAGATTCCTTAGCTTTGATTAAGAATAAGCAACACAATGCTTCTCAGCTAGATCAACATGGGGAGGATGGAAGAACTGGAACATAAATGGCTGCCTTACACCAAATTAGTTCTGTTATTGTTTGATTTGATCAAGAAAGGTTCTTTAGGATCTCAGGTAGGTACAGATTTTTTTCCTCCAAGATCCTTCGGGAGATGAAAAGGTTTGAGACCAGGGACATCCACTGTCCCTCCTTGATGGGGGCTAGACTCGATGATCCATAGGGTCCCTTTCCAGTTCTGCAGTTCAATGATGATGATGATCTGCATGGAAAATGGGCTCTCTCCACCACTGAGCCGAGCTTCCATGGAAAAGATGCAGCCATCCTTCTATATTCCAGAGTGGCCTGGCAGCCAGATGGGCGGTATAAAAATCGAATGAATGAATGAATGAATGAATGAATGAATGAATGAATGAATGAATGAATGGGAAAGAAATTGGCCATAGCTATTCTTTCTGTTCTCTCCGCCCCCCCCCGGCTAAGAACCATAACAGTTAAGAGGCTTCTGTTTCTACACTACAGTGGTGCCTCGCTTAACGAGAGCACTGTTTAACAATGAATCCGCATAGCGATGCATTTTTTGCGATTACTAATGCGATCGCATTGCGATGTTTTGGATACGGAAAACATCGCATTGCGATGATCAGTAAGCGTTTCGCTTACCGATCTTCGTATTGCGATGTTTGGGAAACAGCTGATCGGCGGTTCCAAAATGGCCGCCGGAAGAAGAAAATGGCCGCCCGCAGCATTTTCGTGCCGATTCATTCCAGGAGAAAAGAAAGAGAAATGTCAAAATAAACAGCATCCTCAAGAACAGGCACATCGTCTCCTGCTATCCATTTAAAGGGAAAGTTGCTGGGCCAATCCCAAGGAATCTTTTCCAAACATAATTGCCCTTGCAACCAAAACAGAACTTGAACACATCTCTCCGGAAGCAAATACAACCCTCCCCCCCCCCAAACTCACTATGATGACCTGCAGTAACTTTTATTAAATCTGATAGTGAAAAAAAGGAATCCTGGTTGAAGTGTGGCAGAATACTGTAAGAGCTTTCTACATGGAGGAAAGACTATCAAGGTTAAGATGCTTGACAAAGGACCTGCTTCTATGCTGACCTTCATCAAAATGTGGAAATAATGTATTTAAATTAATCAAACATTAATTATTAGCTTTCACATTTATGTTGTTAAATCTCTGACAAGTTTAAAATCCATTATTTCAAACACATTACCATTATTGTTCCTTTTCGTGGTCAATTAAATCACTACTGACTTTCTGCAATAATTTTAAGTGATATCTTTGAATGTAGCGATCTAACGAACGGATGGATTAAGGAATTACATTTCTTAACACAGAAAACAAACTCTTGCCAGCACTGCTTCAGCGGAACCTATCTTCCTGCAAAGCATATCAGGACACCGGTATATCAGAAAAAGACTGATGGCCCCCTCAAAATGTTGTTATACTCGTTTAGTCGTTAAGTCATGTCCAACTCTTTGTGACCCCATGGACTAGAGCACGCCAGGCCCTCCTGTCTTTCACTGCCTCCCAGAGTTTGGTCAAATTTATGTTGGTTGCTTCGATGACACTGTCCAACCATCTCCTCCTCTGTCGTCCCTTTCTCCTCTTGCCTTCACACTTTCCCAACATTAAGGTCTTTTCCAAGGAGTTGCTACACTACAGTTCCCATAATCCCTGACCACTGGCCGTGCTGGCTGAGACTGATAGAAATCAGAGTCAAACTACAGCCAGATCAGAGGCGGGCCTCTTGGCGCCCTCTACGAAGTCTGGGCTATAACTTCAAAAAATTCTGAAAAGCATGTCCAATGATCAAGTAAGGTAAGAGTTGGTCCAAAGCATCTTACGGCGCTACACTGCTTACTTCTGACCTAGAGAGGCATACATTCCGCATCCCTGACTCAGGACTATGACTAATGAGATGGAGAATGAATATCTATTCAGACTCATTTTTAACAGAACCTACTTTGGAAGACTGTTAAGACAGGACAGTTGGAGAACATCTGGAAATCATCCTGCGCTATTGAGACAAAAGGCAGGATGAACATGTGAGAAACAGAGAGAGCCATCTGCTGATGAGACAAAGCTGACTTCCTAAAATGGTTTCAGGAAAATGTACTAGAGGGCTTTTATTAGGGATTAGACAAAATTCTAGACATGCCGTATTAGTGCATAGGGGCCAGGATGGTCAACTGAAGGGCAAGAATTAATTAGGCTTCTTTCAAAGGCACGAAGCTGCTGAATTCCAGCTTCATGGGTAGCAAAAGGAGGAGAGGTCTACTGGTCATAGAACTCCCCAGGATACCTAGCTGGCTGAAGCAAGAAAGATCAAACTAGCTGGATCTCAGGTCTTATTCACTTGGACTAGTGTTATGGAAATTGGTTCCTAGTTCAAAAAAATAACTTTCAAGTCCAGAATAATGATCTTCAGATCTGTGATCAGGGAATCCTTGACTGTCTGAGAACCAGCACTGATGGTTTCTCCCAGCAACAGGTCTGGGCAATGTTGCAATATCTGTTCACAGGAAGCAGTAATAAAACATCCAACTGACCTAGACCTTTACTGAACTGAGGGAAGACCTTGGAATATGCCTTTTTTTGGACTAAAACACAGAGAATATATCCCAGCTGGGATATTCAGTATTCTGGGAGTTACAGCTTTTAATAAATCATTTCCAGATCCTGGTTGAGGGCATCTCTCGAAATACTTCTCAAATCCTCTGCAATGTGCCACGGAGATTTCATAACGAAGAGATTGGGTGCAAAGGGTTGCTCTCAAGAGCCAGTGAGTTCAGCTCCCCATCCTAAGACAGGGTCGATGAATACAAACAAATTTAGATCCTTCAGTGATTCTTCTAGCAGAGTGCAGTGAGAAGAACACTGGCAATCGGTTTTGCTGTCCTAGGCACGTTTTCAAAACAGCATTTGTTCCTGCCACATGCTTCCTATGTGTAACTCAAAACTGGGCACACATCCTAAGGCTTCTCTGCAGGGTGAACCCCATTTCTCTTTCTACTATCCCAGCGATCATAGCTGTAAGCCTGCAGCCAAGACCAGGTGAAGTCCTGCACCCACTCCTCCTATGTAAACACAGGCTTACCTGTTGCCAGCTCCCTGTGGTTGTTAAAACCTACCCATACAACAGAAAGATGTTGGAATATTATTATTATTTATTTTTTATTTATTTAATTTATATGCCGCCCACACTACCCAAAGGTCTCTGGGTGGCTTACAGCATCCAAAATACAACAAAGATATGCAACAATTAAAATACAATTAATATATATATAAAATTGCCATCAGACCCACAGCTAATATTATTTCAGTTAAAAGCCTTCTGGAACAGGAAGGTTTTGACCTGGCGCCAAAATGTCATCAGTGTCGGTGCCAGACGAATCTCAGTCGGGAGGGCATTCCATAGTCTGGGGGCAGCTGCCGAAAAGGCCCTTTGTCTACAAGCGCTCCCTCTTATCTCCTTAAGGGACGGCTCTTTCAAAAGGGCCCCCTGGCTAGATCTTAACTGCCGGGTAGGCTCATATGGAAGGAGGCGGTCCTTCAGGTGTCCATCAAATTCAAACAACCCAAGGGACTCCATTGTTTGTCAAAAGGAAATTGTTACATATGATATGAAAAAGAGCTATCATATTTTTCCATTCATAAGACACCCCCCTTTTTCTAACTCTAAAATTAAGAAAACGTAGCTTTGAGGATTCAGCGTCTGGGCTCAGAATGGTCGGACATTTTGTGTCCTTGTTGAATATGAGCCTACAGGCTCCACCTTCAACGAGGTGTGTTCCATTTGTTTTGTTCCGCATCAGCTGACGTCAGTTCCATAAGGCTCGTGATTGGAGGCAGCTAAGCCTCCTGATTGAAAGAAGGCTGTTGACAGAGGCAAGGTACGGACCATTTTGTTCGTTCTTGTGTTCTCAACTTACTTCTGTGCAAAAGATACCCCTCAATTTTCAGTGCAATGATTTTAGGAAAAAGTGGTGCCTTATACATGGAAAAATATGGTACTTCCTGATTGTGGAGTGTAGCCCGGCTGGGTGATGCAGCCCTTCCACTACCATTCCTGCACTCAGCCGAAGAGACCAAAGATGTGATCTTCTACGTACAAGGCAGAGTTGGAAAAAGCTGTAGAGGTCATTCTCCCATTTTCCTGCTTTTGGAAACCTCCAAGAGCTGCTTTCTTCGTGGGAGGTCACAGTCCTCCAAACCTAACACAGAAAGCATTAATTCCAGATTTGGAGGGGAGGACAATAAACACCCATTTTTTCATCCTTTCCAGTTGTGCAGCATATGGGGAGGGGATCATGGCAAATCAACAGTCCAAGCCCTGCAAGGTTGGCTACTCCAGAGGCTGTACTACTGGACTCCTTCTCCTTTATGAGAGCTGCTTTTCTTGGGCATCCATACAGAGCGAAAGCTTCTTCAGCTTATGTACACAACTCCATGTGTGGAAGCTTTTATGCAACTGGCAACCCAGGCAGTTAGTGGTGCCAAGTTAAATTTGGAAGGTCAGGGGCTTATGGTCAGATCTCCATAACCACCTCCTATGTCAGAAGTGTCCAAATGTGCAGGCATCTGGGCCAGTCCATATCACCAAATGAGCAGTAGGGTATTTGTACAGTTAATGGCCCTTAACAGCCCATTCTAGACCAACCCACTCTGCATTACATCAAAGAAAGGACGTGGTGGCGCTGCGGGTTAAATCGCAGGAGTCTCTGTGCTGCAAGGTTGGAAGACCAGCCGTCGTAAGATCAAATCCATGCGATGGAGTCAGCTCCCGTCGCTTGTCCCAGCTCCTGCCAATCTAGCTGTTTGAAAGCATGTAAAAATGCGAGTAGATAAATAGGTACCACCACGGTGGGAAGGTAACAGTGTCCCATGTCTAGTTCTTCTGGTCATGTGACCACAGAAACTGTCTTCGGACAAACGCTGGCTCTACAGCTTGGAAATGGGGATGAGCACACCGCTCTAGAGTCAGACATGACTGGACAAATTGTCATGGGAAACCTCTACCTTAGGATGGCTTAAAACAATACACAGTTCCTGGGGAAATGATCTTCTATTTGAGCTATTGTGAGGGTTGAACCTCAGTTTACAGAGAGTAGGGAAACCTGATATTGTAATTCCTCCTACTTAGAAAGTCATAGAATAATTCAACTGGAAGGGGCTTATAAGGCCATTGAGTACAACTCCCTACTCAATGCAGGAATCCAAATTGAAGTATTTGGACAGACCGCTGTTTATTTTTCTCTTGAATTACTCCAGTGTTGGGAGCATTCACCACTTCCCAAAGTAACTGGTTCCATTGTCATACTGCTCTAAGACAGTTTTCCTGATACTCAACCGAAATTTGGCTACCTGTAATTTGAGTCCATTGCTGCGTGTCCTGCACTCTGGGATGATCAAGTACAAATCATGCCCCTCGTCTGTATGACTACTCTTCAAGTATTTAAAAAGTGCTATCATATCTCCCCTCAGTCTTCTTTTTTCAAAGCTGAACTCAGCAAAGGCTACATTCCTATAGAAATATACCTAAGCATAAATCCTATTGAACTTAACAAAGTTTGCTTCTAAACAAAGATAATGTTAAAAGTCATGAGAATCAATTGACTAAGTTTTTTTTCAATTAAGCAAGAATGTGATTTTATTTTGCAACAATCTTGATATTAATTATCAATGTCTGTACACTAAGAAAGGCGACTGCAGCAATCACGATAAATATATATGACAGGTGCCTTGTACTGTGTTATCTATTACTCTGATACTGACATCTGTAGTATAACCATAGTTGCCAAATGCTACCTGGTGAACCAAATGGAAATAATACAAAATAGTTATATTTTAGTTATATTTAGCTATACTTAGTGTCTAGTAACCTGATGAATACTTGAAGTTGGCATGGGAAATACAGTATGAAAATAAGGTTTACTTCTCAGAAAACATTCTTCCATTACAAATGTTCAAATTCCTTATATATGCCTACTGCCAGTAGTGATCAACGTTCTGGGTAATTGGGATTTAATCATGCTAACATGTTCCCATCTATTCTGTTTACATTCTTTGACACACTTTCTTTGGGCCACATACGGCATAAAATAAAAACAACCCACTTCGTTTGGAAGTAGATTTTTCTGGGAGAACACTGGAGGCGGGAGGAGTCGTGTTTATGTGCTGGGGTTCCTGGACAAATCTGTGTATCCAGACGGAAACTGCATTCAAGGAATCAGGTCAGACAGAGATAAATCTGGCAAGTAAGCGGAAAGACAAATATAATGTCTTGGGTTATTTATTTTTAATGAAAGCTGGAATTTGAATGAAGGGGGCTGGAATAGTTTGCAAAAGCATTGGGGGGACTACAGCTCTCCCCACAGCAAAGCAGCACAGCCATTTTGAACATGGAATCCAAAGCTCTTGGGAGATGTTACAACAATACTAACAACATTTCACGGTTTCTCACCTAACTTAAGTATCAGAGTTTGTGCCTTATTAAACATGATAGTACTGTAAAGGAATGCACCACACTGATCAAAAGCCAAAAAACCAGGGAAAATATCAAATCCACCACTGCTTTTAGCATGCTCCAACTTTCAAAAAACTTTAAGTATGAGGAAGTGAAGCAGAGAATTTTTATTTTATCTATCTATCTATCTATCTATCTATCTATCTATCTATCTATCTATCTATCTATCCATCCCTCCCTCTCTCCCAAATGTTTTTACTTACATCATGTTTTAGCTTACATCATTAAAAGACTGTATGTAAAACTTAAAATAGTGAGTATACAATATTGAAAGCCACAAACACTGAACCATAAAGAAGGCTGACCGCCGAAGAATTGATGCTTTTGAATTGTGGTGCTAGAGGAGGCTCTTGAGATTCCCCTGGACTGCAAAGAGAACCAACCTATCCATTCTGAAGGAAATCTACCCTGAGTGCTCACTGGAAGGACAGATCCTGAAGCTGAGGCTCCAATACTTTGGCCATCTCATGAGAAGAGAAGACTCCCTGGAAAAGACCCTGATGTTGGGAAAGAGTGAGGGCAAGAGGAGAAGGGGACGACACAGGATGAGATGGATGGACAGTGTTGTCAAAGCTACCAACATGAATTTGACACAACTCCGGGAGGCAGTGGAAGACAGGAGGGCCTGGCGTGCTCTGGTCCATGGGGTCACGAAGAGTCGGACACGACTTAACGACGAAACAACAAAATAGAATATTGAAAGCCACAAACACTTATCATGCTAAAAACAATAAACAAAAGCAACACCAAAATGCATTCAAAGCAGCAAAGAACAGCAATGCATTTAACAAGCCCTACTCAGACAGATGCAGATCGTCACTCAGGGAATGCTTGCCTGGAGAGAAAGGTCTTCTTCCCCTGCTTGCAGAAGGACAGTAAAGATAGGGCCACAATGACAACTCATGGAAGGGAGTTCCAAAGTCTGGGAACAGCAGCAGAGAAAACCCTCTCCCATGTCCCCAACAAATGAACCTGTGAAGGTGGTGGGTTCAAGAGAAAGTCCTCTCCTGACGATCTTAGCACCCTGGGCAGGCTCATAGAGTGAGGTGGTCCTTGAAATAGCTTGGGCACCAAGCCGTTTAGGGCTTTACAGGTTAGAACCAGCACTTTGAATTCTGCCTGGAAACCAGTGGTTGGCAGCTAGTGGCACTGCTTTAATGGGACAGGGGTGGGTTTGGAGTTCTGTGATCCCTATGACCAGCCCAAATTACCAATTGGGCTGCCGCATTTTGGACCTGACGAAGGCTTCTGAACACTTTCCGGAGTCAGCCCCACATTGAGCACATTACAGTAATCCAGCTGAGAAGTAACTCAGGTGACTAGTTTGTTTTATTTGGTATCATCTTTTGTGGACTGTCATATCTTCAGAAGAATTCTTGATGTTTCTTTCATAAATATGGGTACCAAAGAAACATTTTCCAATCCTGGTCTTCTACTGTAGCAAATGCTCCTGAAGCAGGATTGACTGAAAATTAAAAGAACAGTCCTATCCATACTTGGAGTTAAGCACGATTATCTGAAAAAAAGGTTTCACGTCATAGAGCAGCCAGCGTCAGAAAAACATTACTAAACACCTGAAGAAATGTGGTGCAGTTTCCAAAAACATATCCAATACAACTTCTTCGCCTTTAGGTGGACACTCTTTATTATTTTTACCACAACGGGTTAACGTGCCTATTTCCTCAGAAATTAGAACATTTGTGGTGACTAGCCAAAAAAACTAGCTCACTGGAAGGACAGATGCTGAAGCTGAGACTCCAATACTTTGGCCATCTCATGAGAAGAGAACACTCCCTAGAAAAGACACTGATGTTGGGAAAGTGTGAAGGCAAGAGGAGAAGGGGACGACGGAGGACGAGATGGTTGGACAGGGTCATCGAAGCGACCAACATGAATTTGACACAACTCCGGGAGGCAGTGGAAGAGGAGGGCCTGGCATGCTTTGGTCCATGGGGTCATGAAGAGTCAGACATGACTAAATGACTAAACAACAAAGCTAAAAAAAATATACCAATCGCCATCATCACATGGCTAGTAAATTCCATCCCAAATCCAAAACCAAAGTGATGGGAGAACATACCGAGAGTGTAGCTTGTCCTTTCCCAACCACTACTTCTCTTCTTGCTGGAAAAAAAAATGTCAAGAATTCCCTCACCCTCTTTCATGTTCCATCCGTCTTTTTAATCAGGAATAAAAACGGACAAGCTCATATCATTGCACATCCACCATCATAATCTTTTGCAGGTCCGCAAGTTCCACTGTTTTGATTACACGAATGTTGCAGTTGCTTTTAATAATTGAAGCCAGGAGTCATCTCCCTCCTCCCCATGGTAAAGACACACGAGTGTATTTTTCAGAGATGATTTCTCATCCATTGCTATGATCATGTCCCCGCACAGCCATGAATCTATCTGATCTTCTCTGATCTGAGGCGGGTCAAAGCTGTTTAGTATTTACATGTGAGACAACCAGGGGAAGGAGAGAACGCTACCTGGAACGCTGAATAGGCTCTGCCCCATCATAGTGGACCCTATATTACAACACACAGACCAAGGATCTGACCCAATATAAGGGAGCTTCCTACGTTTCTATATCAGGAAGCAAAAAAGAAAGCAGGAAATGCAGTTTCTCAGAAACAAATATAACTGGTATTTATCTCTCTATTATCTTAGTTTTCCTTTCATATCTCCAAAAAGCACTTATGTTATGATTCCAGCAATATGCAAACTTATCTAAAACACACCCAATCGCTTGGTTAAATAACCAGTGGTTGATTAACTTAAAAAAAATCTTTCTGTACTTGGTGGCCTTACTATTTAGCTCTCTTAACTCCAAAAAAACCAGTTCTCTTTCCAGAAAGAGAACATAATGCTCCACATTTATTGGGATAATTTCCTCCCCAGTCTGCAGCAACACTGCGATTGCAGCTGATCGAATGCATTCAGAATTGGCGTTTCCCTGCTGTGACATTTTTAAAGCGGCTAAACAAACTTCGGGTCTCTTTTGAAATTGCACCCACCTCATCGTTCACTTTGAATAACATGATTTGATATTTATGCTGCTCTTCTTGACTGAAGAGCAAACTATTAATGGGGACTTGTGCACACATGCAGGTACATAAGTGAAAGTAGAATAAACACAATTAAAATACAGAAGACGACAGCTGAGCTGGGATTATCCTACTCTGAAATGTCCAAAAGATGTGAGATAATATAATTGTATGAGCACCTACTTGTATTGGTTGCATGAGCTGGTAAGCTTATACATCAGTCTACCTGCCTTCTTCTGAACCCTTTTCAGAGGCTCAGGAGAGATAGGAGAAAAATCTATTTTGCTGTTCCTGTACTCTATCATCTCCAAAAATTTCCACCCAAATGCTCATCCCCTGTAAAAATGACAGTATAAGAAACCTATAGGAGGACTAGCTGACCATCCAGGCTGCGAAGTCTTTCAAGCCAACATACCAGTCATACCACATATCTTGTACACATCAGCCTGATTCTAGATCTCTGAAGCAAATGCAGTAAAATAACTGCACTCAGTTTTCCAAGCTTACATTTGCTAGTTCTGCAATAGCAGTTACGAACCACTTGCCCTATGACACCAACGATCAAGCATCAAAATTATAAGGTAACGTAGGGGGCGTGGTGGCGCTGTGGGTTAAATCGCAGAAGCCTCTGTGCTGCAGGGTCAGAAGACCAGCTGTTGTAAGATCAAATCCACACAATGGAGTGAGCTCCTGTCGCTTGTCCCAGTTCCTGCTAACGTAGCCATTCGAAAACATGTAAATGTGAGTAGATAGTTACCACCTTGGTGGGAAGGTCACAGTGTTCCATGTCTAGGCGCCCTGGCCACCTGACCACGGAAACTGTCTTCGGACAAATACTGGCTCTACGGCTTGGAGACGGGGATGAGCACCGCACCCTAGAGTCAGACACAACTGGACTAAATGTCAAGGGAAACCTTTACCTTTACCTAACGTATGTCACAAACGGAGGTAACCAAGATGCATCATTCCAAATGGTGTATCTGAATGTTTAAAAGCATGTTAAATATTTGAGCACATAAATCTAGTATTCCCTGGTGATCTCCCATCCAATTCCAAACTTGGTCAAACTTTGATTAGTTTCCAAATTCAGGCAAAATGGGTGTGCTCAGGGTGGCAAATGATAGTGTTTTAGAGGCTCAGAATAATCCCAAGCAGACATAAAGAGCAGAGAAATTAAAATGAACAATGTTCCTCTAGTTTAGAGTTGGTCCTACACAAGACCACCTCAATGGAACTATAGGATTGCCTGTCACAAATTACTCTTCTAATTACAGATTGCCCCACAACCATTTTCCTCTGCAGATGAGGAAAACTTATTTGGCAGAACATTCATGAGTGTGAGATTTCACACCATAATCTTCAGTGAAGAGCCTTGTGACCCAAGGGTTAAACAGCTGTACTGCAGTGAAAACTCTGCTCATTACATGACTTAGATCCCAGGTCCAGGTAGCTGGCTCAAGGTTGACTCAACCTTCCATCCTTCCAAAGTCAGTAAATTAAGTACCCAACAGCTACAGGGGCGCGGGGGGGGGGGGGGATAGCCTGCATAAATAAATTGCATCATTAACCTGTAAACTCTGCAAAAAGAACTTTACGCACTATCAGGAGGTATACAAGCAGCACCCTTTTACAGTCTTGCAAGCACTGCATGCCACAGTTCAGATAAATGCACAGGTCATGTCTTGCCTAGATGAAACGACAGTGTCTTCTTCCACTGGAGCAGTGTGCAGTTTAGATAGGACCAAACCTTTTGCCTCAATCTCTAGCCTATGTAAATGTCAAGAAAACCAAGCAGATCTTGAAAAGATTAATGTAAGTCTCCTCACCCAACTGTATTCATTCTGTCTGTCTGTCTGTCTGTCTGTCTGTCTGTCTGTCCGTCCGTCCGTCCGTCCGTCCGTCCGTCCGTCCGTCCGTCCGTCCGTCCGTCCGTCCGTCCGTCCGTGTCCTGTCCTATCCTATCCTATCCTAGTCTAGTCTAGTCTGTTTTATATGCCGCCCACTCTACCCAAAAGTCTCTGGGCTGCTTACAACAAAATACAAACCATTTTGTTTTCGCCAGCTTAAAATCTCTCTACAAGTCGAAAGAATTAAGCTAGCAAGCTTCAGTACATGTTAGATCAGGACTTATGATACCTGGGTTCAAATCTCTACTTGGTCATGGAAACTCCCTGGCAGCAGCAATAGTAAAAACTCCTTGAACATCTCATGTACCTCAAAAACCCTATTAGGGTTAGGGTTGACTAACTACAGTGAACCAGTATTGAGCCACCCTACTCTTGGTAACAATAATAGGGTTACCTATTCCCTAATGGAATAAAGTGAATATAAATTCTTCAGAAAATTTATTTGCGGTGGCACTGCTACCTCCAGACTATCTGGTGGCTCAACACTGGCTTACGGGAATCAGTCGATTTTCATACGTCAAAAAAAGGTCTAATCCTTTTAATGTTTCAGAAACATCCGTAATTTCCATATATTTCATATTATGCCCATAATTTCCATATATTTCACATACGTCCATAATTTTAAATTGTGCAAACACTCCGATACAAATAAATAAAGCATGAAGAAATATATATATTTAGGTTTTTTTGATGGAAGAATATCCCCTAACTTGGTCAGAAACATGGACCGGTCAGGCATTTCTTTTACCTTGAAGGTTCAGGAGCTTCCCCCCTTGGCTAATTCAAGGACCAAATACCTCTTTAAAATCAAGCTCTCAAGACTTTTTTTTTCCTGTGTTACTTCTCTCTCTAAGCTTTAATGTTAAGTTAGTGTTTTGGAAAGGTCACCCAATTCAATTCAGAGCATTCGCTTTGTAGGGGGAAGTCCTGGGTCTAAATCCTTAGCGTCTGAAGTGCAAAGGACAGAAAGAAAGCATCACTCTGACACTTTGGAAAGCTGTAAACAAAACTGCTTTAAAGCAAATGGCCTGACCTTGCAGGAGGTCGCATAGGGACAGAACAATGAAAATTTGGGAGTTGGGGGTGTAGCCATTTTAGTCTGTTGCAGGAGAAACAACAGACCATTGTGGGACCCTGAAGACTAATAGTATTCTTTGGCATACGTTTTTTTTTTTTGTGAACTGAAATCTACGAAAGCATCTGATGAACTGGGCTACCGTCCACAAAAAGTTTATGCCAAAGAACCCTTGTTTGTCTTTAAAGACCCTGTTGTTGTTTTTTCTGCAGTAACAAAATAGAATAGAATAAAATGTTCATGCAAGAACTCACAAAGGCCAAAAAAAATTTTTATTTTGACATTATGGGACATGAAAATAAAACCCATTTCGGCTCATTATTAATTACTGACCGCAACAAAACTTCCAGTGGATATACATAATTGGTTTATTAAAGTACTGTATTTTTTGCTCCATAAGACGCACTCCCCCCCCAAATAGTGGGGGAGAAAGTATGTGCGTCTTAAGGAACAAATACAGAAAAAAGGGGTTCAACCACCACCACCCAGAAACCCCCTACTGCCATGCTGGGAGGCCTCTGAACTAGCACCAGAGACTGCTTGCTATTTAGACCCCACCATTCTGCAGTGCTGGCTTTCCAGGATCTGTTTCCTGCAGCCCACCTAGAAAACCAGCAAGGTTAACAGGCCTATGGTAGCAGGCAGTGAATACAGCCAAGGACTAAAGAGGAAAGAATAATTCTAGAAAGAACAGGGGAAACCACAAACATAGTCCCCCACTTAGGCAGTTGATTTTCCCACATTTGGGGAAATCACAGGGGTCAGCACATCCAAAGTGCAATAGTTGAGCCTTACCCTGGGAAAACCACTTTTACAACAATGGTATCTCCCCTGCCAGGTATGAGTTGGAATGTCTCCTAAACCACCTGCCCCTTTCTCTGGCCTGCCCCCCAAAAGGCATGGTGACCTCCAGCTGCACCTCCTCATCAGAACAGTCCCAAAAGAGGCCAAGAGAGCTCTTCAGTGTTTTGGGGTGCCCCACAGGACCCCCATCAGGGGCTAGATGTTCCTCCCACAATCCTCCAGTGCACAGATATTAGCATATCTAATATGCGGGGAAGGCAGAGAAAGCGGGGAAATTCAAACTTTCAGTTAGTGAAGAGGCTGCTTGTCTGCTTCCTTGCTAGCAGTTAGAGAGCTGGGAGAGAGACCTGGGACTGCCTGGTATTGTCGTTTTAAAATGTAAAATTTAGTTTAAAAGCTGTTTGTTTGGGTTAAATTGTGCTTGGGTGAAAAGGTGCTCCGTTTGAGTTGAAATGTGCATGGGGTATTTGCTTCAAAAGCTCTCTGCAAAGCCTTTCAGACCAGTGCCGATCAGCTGTTAGGTGGGGAGAGGGGAGGGGGAAGGAGCTGAGAAGAGCAAGGAGAAGAGCACAAAATGGCTGCCGTCTGCCTGCTGGCTTTTAGCTGTTTAGGGCTCTTTTTTGGCTGTTCTGGGGTCTACCAAGGCACTGTGAAGAGCAAGGCTCAGTCTACAGTACCTGGTAAGTGACTTTCTTTTAAGTTTTTTAAAGTTTCTGACCTCCCCCCCCCATAAAAATGCATTAATTAATTTTCAATGCATTTTTATGGGAAATTTGGATTCAACTTGCAAACTTTTCAACTAGTTCTGGACATCAAATAGAGAATGTATTTCCAAAGGGTGTTGCAGCAAGGAAACTAAGTGTGCCTCCTGACTTCTAACTGGATTACAGTACCTGCTTCCTGATTTCAGCTACTATAGTTTGTATTCAGTTTTTTTTGGCTTTGTGTGGCCTAACCTGTTGTGCCTTGCATGCTATAAATGTTCAATTATGTCAGAAACCTGAGATTTGGTCTTATGCTGAGCATGTGCTACTGCTGGTGAATGAGTTAAGCTTTGTGTTGCTGTTCTTTTGCATAACCTAAAGTAAATAAGGAAAACCAGCTGTTAAACAGTTTCATTCCACTATTTATCCTCCAAAAACCGACCTCTCAATGCAGTGCCAAATCAGACAAACCATTTCTAACTTAATATAGGCTTAAGCTGTAGCTGGGCAGAGTTGCACAACAATCTCATCTGTCATTGAGACGTTTCTATAAGCATGGGGAGGAGGTGGATGAAAGGAAATGTAAAATATAGGTAGAGTGGTATAGGTCTTATCACTGGCTGATAATGATCTATATTAATGCCACTGTTGACTGCTGTTTACTTTACATGGTTCAAATGTTATTCTGTTATAGTTTATTAAATATTTTATTACACTATTTGGTTCAGAATATATTTTCCCTGTGTTCCTCCTCTAAAAATTAAGTGCGTCTTAATGTCCGGTGCGTCTTATGGAGCAAAAAATACGGTAATACACTGGCAAAAGGAATTTCTTGCAGAATGCCCCTCATTGCCCCTTTATATTTCTATTATAAAGTATGTATAAAAGGATTAGATGTTTCACTGTATGCTACTATGCACGTTTTTAAATGACCTGCTGACCCTTGCTAATTTTAATGATCATATGATTGCCGAAAGTTGGAGGCAACTTGACAGCATGTAACAACAACTCATCATCCTCCACCAGCAGGCCAGTCATTGGAGTACAGTGGTGCCTCGCAAGACACTGTTAGTTCGTTCTGCGAAAATTGCTGTCTTGTGAAAACATTGTCTTGTGAAATGCAGTTCCCCATTGGAATGCATTGAAATCCATTTAATGCTTTCCAATGGGGGGAAAATCGTCATCTTGCGAAAATCGCCCATAGAGAAACTGTTTTGTGAAGCACGGACCCAGCTCTCAAAATCATCGTCTTGCAAAAAATGCCCCCGCCCAAAAAAAGTCTTGCGAAGCACAGACTGAAACATTGTCTAGCGAAAATTGCCCATAAGGAAAACTGTTTTGCAAAGCGCTATAGCGATCGCAAAAACCCATCATCTTGCGAATTAACCGTTTTGCGAGGTAATCATCTAGCAAGGCACCACTGTATAGCCCAAACCATCAGGTCCACGCCAGCTGAGGGGTACCTGCTACAGGTTCAAGACACAAGATTTTTGTTGTTTCCTAAAACACCCAATTTCCTTCACTTTCTATTACTGAACGGACGTTGGCAAGATTCTTAGAAACACGTGCACAAAGGCACACCAAACACATGCAGACATTCTGTTTTTTTGTTTCCTCCTGATCATCTTGCTCAATTTTCATGAAAGATTACAAAGACAAGAAGGGGAAAAAAGGAGGAGGAGCAGGCAAGAGGGAAGCTCCAGGAGCACAAATTTTTATTACAGATTCTTTACAGATCCCTGATGGGTCAGCAGAACAATCCAGATGAAGTGGAGCGGGTCAAAGTTCAGCTAGCTCATCAGCTGCTGTTCTTTACAGTTCTCAACAAAAGGGCAGAGAACAAAAGGAAAAAAACACACAGGGCTGTTAAATGCTTAATGAAAACCCTGAACAGCAGGAGTGTGGCCTTTAATTAATCCAGCAGATCAGCTAGGGGGGTAAGGCTCAAAACCCTGCACTAGAGGAACGACAGCCATCAGGAATATTGTACTGCCATCCCTTCAGGAGTTAACTGTGGGGTTTTTAGGATTTCCCACGTCACATCATACACTTCAGCTCTTACTTGATATTAAAGACTTCTCAACGGTTATTCCTGCCTTGCAATACAAGACTGTCCACCTGATGAAGGAAATATTGCGACATTAAGGAAATGGTCAGTTAATGATTAAAATCTATATGTCGTTCCTTTCCCTATGAGGAACAAAATAGAGAACATTCATTTTATCTGGGAGGGGGGTTGTCAAAAATGATGTGCATGTAAGAGCCTGTACTATGTTTCCCAGAATAAAGATTCCTTCGTATATCTGAAAAGCTCCTGAAAACAAAAGCTCTCCAGAGACACATCTGAGGAGGTTTCCCCCAAAATACCTGGGATAGTGGAGGAAGGAGGAGAGGAATGTTGTAGCATTGTAGTACATTTCGAAATTGTTTTGCTGCCTGTCTTGGTTTGCTGTTTACGTGTGGGATGTTTATAATAACTGTATAATTTATGGTTTTTGTTGTACATCATCCAGAGTAGCAATTTACTAGATGGTTGGCAAATGAATCGAGTGAGTGAGTATCGCGATCAGAAGATGCCCTAGTTCTCTCCTACACAAGAGGGAATGTCTCGTCTACTGTGGCATTTGCCAAGCATAGGCGTCTTTAGAGCAAGTGGCTTCACTTTAAAACATCTTTCAGAATTAAAACTTTCAATACATTAAATACAATAACAATCACCGTCATCCTCTTAGAACTGCAGAGTTTGAAGGGACCCTCTATGGATGATAGCATCCAGTAGAAACAGACCAAGGAGCTCCTGTGGACAAGATGCTTCCGAGAACTTCAGCTCCAGCAAATCTGCAGTCAAGCATCAGCACAATAGGTAGGTACATGGACAGAAATCCTAATCACAGGTTAGGTGGGGTGCATGAAACGAAAGCATGCACTGGCATCGGGAGGTGGGTCAGTCCCACATGTTCACAACCATCTCTTCTAGGATCAATCAGAATAACTGAAGAAGGCTGGTATGAGCTCTGCATCCGGAAAGAGTGACTCAAAACAAGCTGAACAAATGCTCTTTGCAACATCTCTTCTTCCCAAGCACAAACAGCTCTGAAGGCCACGTTCAGTCTACAACCTGATCCTAATCACATTCATTCAGATGTCAGCTATACTCTAACCAACAGAATTACTTCCAAATTTGTTTAGACTATGTCAGAAGGCTGTAGACCCAAACACAGAACCCTGTTCTAAATAGGATCCTGTTTGACCAGTAAGTCCCATGTTTCTCATGACTGAACCACACCTCCTTTCAAATTCAAGCTGGAGACACCCTACTTTGCTGTTGTTGTTTATTAACTGTGAGTGTGTACAAGAGGCAAGATTTGCTTAGAGGGCCTCCTCTCCTAGCCATGCTGTTTTGATCCTAGGACGAATTAAATTCATAAGTCGAGGCACCATTGTACGTATAAATACATACTGGGGCGGTTTAGTACTTTTAGGCAGCAGATAAATGAATCAGCAGGTTCTGATCCCGTCAATAGGAGGGTTCCTATTGTACCTTAAATGCTATGTTTGAAGATTGTTTGCTTTTTTTAAAAGATATTTTGTTTACCCACTTCTGTTAATAAACACCAGCATTTAAGCAAACACAATATGTATGCTGTGTAATGTTACTGTACTGATTTATTAAATAAAACAATTTAAGTGCTTCTCCAAGTAAGAGTGATTAACCTATTAAACTAAGATCTCGATACAGCTGTTTTACTAATCTGACCGGTTAGTATTCCAAATATGAAATCTTCATCTGGGAGCAAACATAAAAGATTGTAAGTACCAGCAAGAATAGTAGGGACGTGGTGGCGCTGCAGGTTAAACAGCAGAAGCCTCTGTGCTGCAGGGTCAGAAGACCAAGCAGTCGTAAGCTCGAATCCACGAGACAGAATGAGCTCCCATCACTTGTCCTGCCAACCTAGCGGTTTGAAAGCATGTAAATGCGAGTCGATAAATAGGTACCATCTTGGTGGGAAGGTAACGGCATTCCGTGTCTAGTCGCACTGGCCACGTGACCACGGAAACTGTCTACAGACAAACGCTGGCTCTATGGCTTGGAAACGGAGATGAGCACCGCCCCCTAGTGTCGGACACGACTGGACTAATTGTCAAGGGGAACCTTTACCAGAAAGAATGGGTCTTTACATTTAAAGACCATGATTTAAAATCAAGTCTTACTGACTAGTAATTTAAATCATGATTTAAATTGTGATTCAAAAACTGGCTTCATTTAAACCAAATCCACCCTGTACTGTAACAAGGAGATTCTGTTCTCCCAGCCAACTCCACTCAGGAATCTAGCTGCAGCATCCTGCACCCACAGAGGTTTCTGAACACCTTCCAGAAGCTGTTTGGTGATCATTTGGGACTTCGGTTCAGCATCCCAAAATAAATCCAAAAAGCCAGGGGGAAAATGAGTTTTTAAAAAATGGCAACTCCAAGAATGTCCCAGCAAGACTGGCCTCCAGACATCACTTTTCTGGACTACAACTCCCAGCATAGGCACTAACTATGCTGGCTAGGAGCTTCTGGGATCTCTACATTTTAAAATAGCAACTTTTCCCAACTCTGAGACCGCTTTCTATGTTTCTCAGAGCATCAGCAAGAACATTCATTCCAAAAAATGCCACACCCAGTTCTAATCTGTATAAAAATCTAATAATAACAATGTGCCATCCAGTCAATGCCACCTCATGGCAACTCTCCCGGGGTTTTCTAAATATAAAGTACTCAGAAGTGATTTACCTGTCCATTGTTTTGACGGTGTTCTGGAGACATTCAGCTTGCCCAAGGCTGCCCAAGTGGCATTGTTGAAACCTCATCCGCTGCATACGCTTCTGGGTGATCTTGGCTTTTCGCTCCCTTGGGAGACCCGGTGGGGATTTGAATTCCCACTCTTAGCTTTGCAGCCAGGACCTTCAACCCACGGAGCGACACCAAGCTCTATAAATATCCAGTCAGCGTAAAACAATCTGGTCCAGTGTACAAATGTCACTGGAATAGCTGTGCCCACCAAAGCTTCCGACCTTTGCCGTCTGCCCTGAGACTGTGAGAAAAATATTACCATGCGACTGGAAGGCAAGCTGTATGCAGACTCAGAACTATCAGCGATCTTTCAAACAATAAAAATACCAGTTAGAACTCTCTCTACAGAACAGATTGTGCCCGTGTCTGTTTCAGACACAGGACGACTCGCCTAACCTGATCAGACTGCATGATGCAAGCTTTACCCTTGGGCTCAAAGTACGAAATCCGGGCCGTGGTATTCCTTTCCCTGGCTTGTCGATCCAAAAGGCAAATAACACCTTTACTTATTTAGAAGGAACTGGTTTTTTTTAAAAAAGATGTTAAGTGTTTCTCTGCATTTCTCCACTGCCACCCAAGCATAATCTGTAATATACCAGAGGTCAGTTTGTGAAAATCTGTTCAAAATTCATTACATTACAATAAACCCCCTCCAGCAATTCATTCCAATTCTTATTGGAATTCTCTAGCCGCCTAGAGTGGTCCATCGGTCCAGATAGGCGGGGTATAAATAAAATAAATAAATAAATAAAATAAATTATTCCTGATCAGGTTGTGACATTCAGCTTCTTCTTGTTTCGTTCTGATACGCAGACATGTTTCCAAACAGGCACATTTATTTATGCATTCTAACGTACATATGTATTTTACCCTACTGACTATTTTACACATATTTGCATATTTTTCCCCACTGTATACACTGTAACCATTTCCATTTTATGAAGAGGGCAGATCTTTAAAATACTTCATTAAACCTTGCAAATGTTCTGATTCTCAAAGTAATGTGTTTCGCTTTGCAGTTTTGGAGGTCCAAAATGGATGTTTGGGTCAAGTTTATGAAATACAACAATTTCCCCCCCTTAATCAGAGGCAGTGAAGTAGCTTTCTCAAAAATTTGAATTGGATTTTTTTAAAAAAACCTTTCAGTATCCTAAAATAGAGAGCGATTAATTTGATTGATATTAAATAAAAAATTTTAAAAGTCCCAACAAGTCAGAAGTATTAGAGATAAAGCATCCAACACAGGGTTGTGGGGGTTTTTTGGTGACAGAAAAATAGTAATAGTGTGCTGTCAAGTCAGAGTTTACTAAATAGAGAGTACAGTGGGGTCTCTACTTAAGAACTTAATCCGTATTGGAAGGTGGTTCTCAAGTGGAAAAGTTCTTATGTAGAATCTGCATTTCCCATAGGAATGCATTGAAAACCATTTAATCTGTATCTGCTCTTTTCCGTCCATAGAAACTAATGGGAAGCTGCTATTCTGCCTTCTACCACTAGAGGGGGATATTTTTTTCTCTTTTTTCCCCTTAGGTCAGGGAACAGTGTTAAAAGCACTTCTGACCAAGCTAATTTTGAAGCAATGGTCTGAAAACCAATTAATCTGTTCTGGCTGTTTTTTTGTTATGTAGAGGTGCGTTCGTACATTGAAGCATTAGTTCCCATAGGAACTAATGCAAAGCTGGTTAATACGTACTCTACCACTAGGGGGAGAATTTTTTTTTTAACCTAAGATGACCTAAGGTTAAAAAAAGAGCAGGAAAGTTTTTTTTTCCTGTTCTTATCTTGGATTTTTGTTCTCAAGTAGAAGCAAAATTTAGCAAATGGAGCTGTTCTTAAGTGGAATTGTTCTTAAGTAGGGACGTTCTTAAGTAGAGACCCCACTGTACCAGAAGTGGTTGACCATTCCCTTCTTCTAGGGACTTCCTGGGATTGTGCAGCTGGCCCAAGGCCTCACAGGCTGGCTCTTTTGAGTTGCACAGTAGGGAACTGAACTCTCCACCTCTGGGTCCAGTTATGATGCCTGACTCAGTGAGCTAGAATAAGATCTACATTAAAGGAAGCATGAGATCGAATCCTTGCTAAGTCATAATCAGGGATGAGGAAGGCCACCGGGGCCCTGTCACAAGGCACAGAAATTTATAGCTGAATCGCCCAGTGAGTGTTAGGAAAATAAAGAGCAACACTGCCCACTCTGTTGTTTTCCAAAGCATAAACTTTCTGTATTCTCAAAGGCTTTCACGGCTAGGATCTGATGGTTGTTGTGGGTTTTTCGAGATCTTTGGCCGTGTTCTGAAGGTTGTTCTTTCTGACTTTTCACCAGTCTCTGTGGCCGGCATCTTCAGAGCATGGACAGAGTTCCTACTCCAGTCCTCTGAAGATGCTGGCCACAGAGACTGGTGAAAAGTCAGAAAGAACAACCTTCAGAACACGGCCAAAGAGCCCAAAAAATCCACAACAACCATCATAAACTTTCTCTTTTTTAGAAGTAGACATCCTATTATCCTCCTTTCTCATGGGGGGGGGCTCATATCCACACCTGAGAGGTGTAAGTACAAGACAGTGTCACTTGTTTTGGGTTAACCAAAATGGCTAGTTATGACCTTGAGTTGGTCATTCTCCCTCTTAGCCTGCGTTTCCTTCATGGTGGGTTCTTTGCATCTTGCTTTCCTTCTAAATTTATCTAAAATAAACTGGTGGGCCAAACAGATTATTGAATGGAAGAGGAGGGCTGGGTAGAGCTTAGAATCTCTCCGAGTTGCTGGGGGAATCAAAAGCTCCCAAGCTCCAGAAAAGAAAGGAGATAGCACTCCGAAGTTTGCTTAAAGCAAAACAAAGGTTAACCTTAGTTTCCAGTTTGGTTCGGCCTGGGCCGGTGCACAGCGAAAAAGGTGAGTTCACAATAATATTTCTTTGGATTATTAAATGTACTGTTGGCTTTATTTTACAAATCATTGAGCCATATATGTGTTCTCACACAAATGTCCTAGAGGTCAACTGAAAACCAGTGTCATAACACAGTACAACTAACCTGGGTTCTAATTTAAGACTTGTTTGAAAATATAAGAATGTTTTTGCTGACTAAAAGAATTTTGAACTTGGGTGGATTTGATTTAAATCAAGTTGATTTCAATTTTGAAAATCCAGGTTTTTTTGACAATTTACATTTTAAAAAATATCAATTTTTAACATTTAAATCGTGATTTAAATTGATTTGATTAAAAAAAATCATTGATTCTTATCCACCCTGCAAGCTTGTTTAATACAGCACTGCCACCCACTCCTTGTAACTAAATAATTTTATAACAACTCAGGTTAGTTAGTTTGTTTCTCTTAAAGAAATGAAACATTTTCTGCTGAAAAATTAAGCACGGGGCATTTTTTCACTCCCAGAGGACCACTTAGAAAATTCACATAAACAGCAGTAGAATAAAGTTAGTTACAACTTTATTCTGCTGCTGTTTATCTGGATTTTCTAAGTTTCTCCTGGTTTGCAGTCCTTTCATCTCTCATAAGGCTGAAGATGATAGTCTCTATGTTCAGGTTCTCCTATGCACGGGGAAAAGGCAGATTTTATATTCCCAGTCAGGAGGTGCCAAAATTTGCAAACTGTAAAGCAAGAGAGAGGCCAAGTTTTATTTACAAAGGAATTAGCAAACCACTGTGGGATTAGGTCTTTGAAAAGGTAAAAATGATCAGCTGAATTAAAGCCATTCGGCCTCATGGAATGTGAATGCACATTTTATTTTTCATGACTGTTTGCTTACAAAACATTCTGCTGCCTGCTTTTACCATCTTCTCCGCCAACTCTCGCAGCTAAATGAAATTCCCCTGTATAAAAGCCAGGGGTCCTCCGGTTTGCCTTTTAAAGAAACAGAACGGCAGAGGAGACAGTGCTTCTCTTGATGCAGGAAAGAAAAAACTGTTTGGCTCTCTTGCTTCCTTCCAACTTAGATCTGCCCCAGATAGAGTGGCTTTCATTTTAAAATCGCTCAAGCATTTATTTCTCCTGGTTTCTACACCATGTGCCCACAAGACCTTTTTTTTTGTTTGTTTGTTTAAAAGTCGAAACATGTTTGTGCGCTATATGTGAGCATGTGGAGATGTGTGTGTGCAAGAAAGAAAATCCCCTTCACAACACCAGAAGACGACAAAAGAGCAGCTAGGGAAATCCTAGTTCAGCAGGGGAAGATTCTGCCAGCTGATGTAACCTTGCTGACGTCACCGGGGTGGCTGCAGATTTAGTATCCATTGCACCAGCTTAACCAGGATCAGAAATCCTTTACTCCTGGGGAAACCCTGAGGGGCTACTATGGCCACATCTGTCTGAGACTGAGCAAAGAAGTAATTTGAAAATAAAAAGAAAAAAGGATACAGCAGCACCCTAAATTCAGCTACACACTTTCCCTAATGATAGGAAGTTGCACCTTCTGAATATTATAGAACCATAGAAATCATAGAAAAGTGAAGCTGAAAGAGCCCTACAAGGCCATCAAGTCCAACCCCCAGCTCAATGCATCTTTGTGACTTATAAAGCAATTTGTGGGGAGTGATGGATTATTTTTTTTACTACAAATCCCATCATTCTGGGAATTCCACCTGACAGGACCACATCTAGAGACTCCTAAATGTGTCTCACCCGGAGAAATGTCCTATGCTGGGAAGACTTTGTGGCCTACCATAGGTCTAGCTCTACCCTCGCTTCCTATTCAGAAAGGAAGTGACCTCACTGCTAGGTGGGAGGTTCCTTTCTAAACAGGCAGCTGATTGGCAGTAAGGCCCGTGTTAAGTCATGAAGCTTGTACAGCTAGGCCTTTTCTCCAGGTGAGCCATATTTAGATGTCTGTAGCTGTATGCCTTTCAGGTGGAACTTCCAGAATAGAGAATTATGGGGTTTGTAGTCTAAAAAAATCCCATGCCTAGCATTTTGTCTTCACCATTGTTTGGTGCAAAGTATCAAATGGAAAATGCAGCTTGAAATGAATCTATTGAGCATTTGAAATGCATTGGCCAGAATCTTATTGCCAATGTGCACTGGAGTAAGAGAAAATGTGTTAGTCTCATTGACAAATTTCAACTCATTAAACAAAGTACTGGGGGCACTTCTGTGTGTGTGTCACAACTAACACCTTATTGAGTGACACTAAAGATGTATAACCTGCATTGGACAAGAAACTTCTGTTAGGACAGAACATGGAGAGATGGAATGGTTTCCTATAGGCAAAGGTGTCAGACAAGGGTGCATTTTAATCTCCCTGTCAGTTCAATTTGTGTGAAAAGCTGGATCAGAGTCAGATGAAGGAAGACTGAAAATGGGTGGAAGAACCATCAATAACTTAAGATATGCAAATGACAGCATTTTCCTGTCAGAAAGCAACAACGACTTGAAAGAACTTATGAGGAACGTGAAAGAAGAAAGTGCCAAAGCAGGACTGCAGTTGAACACTAGAACAAAAATCATGACTACAGAAGAACTACACAACTTCAGCATTGACAATGAAGAAACTGAAATACAGTGGTGCCTTGCATAGCGAGGTTAATCCGTTCCGGATTAACCTTCGCTATGCGAAAACATCGCTGTACGGATCAAAAAAAGCCATTGGAACGCATTAAACATCGTTTAATTCGTTCCAAATTGGCAGAAAACTCACCGTACAGCGATGTTTTCCGGGTCCGGCAGCCATTTTCGCGCCCTCAGTAAGCAAGGGGAGGGCGCAAAAACGCTGCACGCGGCCATTTTGGCCGCAGCGAGACCGTGGATCAGCTGTTCAGCGGGTCCAAAATGGCCGCCGGAACACCCGAAATGGCCACGCACAGCGTTTTCACGCCCTCCCCTCGCTTACCAAGGGCGCGAAAACGCTGCCCGCGGCCATTTCGGGTGTTCCGGCGGCCATTTTGGACCCGCTGAACAGCTGATCCGCGGGTCGCAAAGCGAAGGTCGGTAAGCGAAAGGCTTACTGATCTTCGCTATGCGAATTTCGCCCATTGGGGCCGATGTGATGCCTTCGCATTAGCGATCCCGGAAAAGGGATCGCTATGCGAATTCATTGCTGTACGGGGCGCTCGTTAAGCGAGGCACCACTGTAGAGATTTTGTATACCTCGTTTCAATCATCAATCCAAATAGAGACGGCAGGCAAGAAAGCAGAAGGAGACTGAGATTAGGAAGGGCAGCAAGGAAGGAATTAGAAGAGATCATCAAGTGTAAGGATGCGTCACTGAAGACCTAGCCAAGATCATTCACACTCTTGTATTTCTGATCAGCATGTTTGGGTGTGAAAGCCGAACAGTGAAGAAAGCTGACAGGGAAAAAAATTGATTCGTTTGAAATACAATACTGGAGGAGAGCTTTGTACCAACCTTGGACTGCCAGAAAGAGAAACATGTGGGTCTTAGAAAAAACCAAGCCTGACCTTTCTTGGATCAATGACTAAACTAAGGCTGTCCACCTTTGGCCACATTATAAGACAGTAAGATTCTCTGGAAAAGACAATAATGCTGGGAAAAGTTGAAGCCAGCAGGAAAAGAGGAAGTCAAATATGAGATAGATTGACTCCATCTTCCTTGAGTTTAGAAGAGCAGAGCAGGCTGTTGACAAATGAACGTTTTGGAGATAACAGGGTTGCCATTAATTCGAAAGCGACAGATCTGTGGCCAAAACTGCTGCTAGCATTAAAATAACCCTTAAGAGTCTGGCCTATAAAAATTCAAAATGTGCATATTTCAAGCATCATGCTTATTCCAGGATGTTTGTGTAAATAGAAAAGATACCTAAAATCTAAGACAAAACAAAAGCATACTGAACCGGTACTTTATACTGCTTCTTTATACACAAGCAATCAATGTATAAACCGCTGTGGTTCGCAGGAGGATTTATGAAGCTCTCCAAGTCACATAAGACCCCATCCCATTGCTTTTTAAAAAATTAATTGATCTTTTAAATCAAAAAGCCCTGTTTCCTCTCTTACTTGATAACTCCCCCAAAAAGGCATCAATTTTCCAGTAGAGTATTCCAATATGGTATTGCCTTACTAAAATGGGAACTACTATTACATATTGCTTATATGCAGCATTTTCTGCGGGGGGGGGAAGATAGATAGATAGATAGATAGATAGATAGATAGATAGATAGATAGAGAGAGAGAGAGAGAGAGAGAGAGAGAGAGAGAGAGAGAGAGAGAGAGAGAGAGAGAGAGAGAGAGAGAGAGAGAGACACACACACACACACACACACACACACACACACACACTATTTTGTTGCAAGCAGTCTCTGTTGTGATGCAAGTTCCGAGACTGATTTGGTCTTAGATGGACAATTAGAAGCCATCAGCTTTACAAAAGACCTGCCCCTTGGTAGAAACCAAAATTGCCAGCATTTGTTGTTGAGATGGATCAATCTAGCTGCCTGCATTCTGGGATGCCCTTTTTTTGCCAGGCTGGGAGCCTGGCTGTGGGGCCTGCCATAACCAGTACAGTGGTGCCCCGTATAGCGAGGTTAATCCGTTCCGGATTAACCTTCGCTATACGAAAACATCGCTGTGCGGGGCAGGAAAACCTATTGGAATGCATTAAACTTAGTTTAATGCGTTCCAATAAGTGTGTAAACCTACCCCTCCAGCGATGTTTTCGCGTCCGGCGGCCATTTTGGAGCCGCCGATCAGCTGATCGGCGGCTCCAAAATGGCCGCCGGATGGCCCGAAATGCCCCCCGCAGCGTTTTCGCGACCTACGTAAGCAAGGGGAGGGCGCGAAAACGCTGATAGGGGCCATTTCGGGTCATGCGGCGGCCATTTTGGAGCCGCCGATCAGCTGTTCGGCGGCTCCAAAATGGCCGCTGGAGCCCCAATCGTCGCAAAGCGAGTGCGGCGATTGGGGCTGATCCGTATAGCGATCCCCAAAAAGGGATCGCTATACGGATTTTTCGTTAAACGGTGCACTCGTTAAGCGAGGCACCACTGTACTTGAGTTTTCAAATTAACACTGCAGCACTGATATGAAAATGTTCTTTTTTCATTGCCTTTGCACTGTTTTTTATTATGTGAACTGCTTTAGGTGGGCCCTTTCAGTCCTCAATGTAAACTATAAAGAGAAACGTTAACACTGACAGGTCAACAATTCATTCACAATGTATTCTGGAAGGCTTTCACGGCCGGGATCTGATGGTTGTTGTGGGTTTTTCGGCTGCCGTGTTCCGCACAGGGAAGCCACTGAAATCCATAAACATCAACAGAACAAAAAAAGAAGACGACCTAAAATTAAACACGGCCTGGCTCCCAATACTGAAAAATACAGCCTGTAAAAGGTCAACGAACTCTATCCAGCCACAAGGACCAGGGATCATTGCAGACAAAAAAGACCAACTAAGAACACCCATCAATCACAGTGACAGATAATCTCTCCCCCCTTATCACAACAAAAACACGCTGATCGCCCTATCTCCTGAAAAGGACAAAAGCTGTTCCAACAGCTATAAATACTCAACTATCCAACAAACAGCAACAGAGCGCGGACAGAGTTCCTACTCCTGTCCTCTGAAGATGCTGGCTACAGAGACTGACAAAACATCAGGAAGAACAACCTTCAGAACACGGCCAAAGAGCCCGAAAAACCCACAACAACCATCAGTTCATTCACAACTCAAAAGGAGACCAGTATAAAAACATACGAACAGGGCGATTTGCAATATCTGATCCCAAAAACATCAACATTACCATCATCATGTGATCCAGTACTGTTATTAAGAAAATTGGAATAAAAAGATCCGAGTGACATAGAGAGGAGGTGCAAAATGAGAAGAGATTACAAACAACAAAACAGATCTCTGCAGCTGTCTCCAAATAAGCCAAACCAAAAACGGGGGGGGGGGGGGGGAGAGGGAATGGCCAAGTAGAAGACCAAGTGTTGTCCCAAACCACCCCTCCCCTGCTCCATCAATTCAGACCACAAGTTTCTAGCCCACAAGAAAAGGTGCAATAGCAACTGAAACAATTCAAACAGGCAGCGATGGCCCAAGTTGTTTTTGCTGCCTGGAACAGAGACCAAACTGCACACTGTAGTCTTCCCTGTCAAGATACGGGACACCCTAAATCAGCCACATCCTTTGGACACATGAGGAACAAACCACACACACACCCCTTTGCTGGCAAAACACACAAGGATAAAATCAAGTTTTTCCAGCCCAATCAACACCCAAAAGCTGAATGCCCTCAGGAAGCCACTTGATTCTGTCTGATAGAACCAGCTGTTCAACCACCCATTGGGGGGGTATTAAAACTCTAAGAAATAACTTTCTCATCTGCAGGATTATATTTTCCTCACCCTTGGAGAATAACCTTGAGGGAGATAGTTTTAGAAGAGGTAGACATGTTCCTCTGTGCAAACGTATCAGGCAAAAATAAAAATAAAACAAACACAAAGATGTTGGGGCACCTCAATGATTCCTATATTTTAATGTAAGCGTTCATGGAACTTGGCCCACTTCTTCAGACATGTGAGAGGAAGTTATACTCACTAGGAGGAAAGGTAATAAGATGGAGATATTTTGAAGCACATAAATTCTTCCCGAGGTGAATTCTAATCCGGAGGGCTCAATTTAAATAGCTGTAATGCCAAGGAAGTCCAAGCTTACCTTCGAAAACTAACCGAAAATAAGTCCCTTTAGGATAGCGCTATTTTTGTTAGCCACCTTGAATGGGGGGGGGGGGGGAGATGGGAACCAGCAGTTACACTAAAGCAAAATACTAGAGAATGTAATACATTTCATCATCTTGAGAAAGAACATGGATGCAGTCCAGACCCTCGAACGCTGCCTAGAGTCAGTCTCAGAATGGACCAGAGCCAATAGGCTCAAACTGAACCAGGACAAAACAGAGAGGGGATTCTCCTTAGACTGGATGGTGTTGTCCTTCCAGTTAGGGATCAAGGTCATCATCTGGGTGTGCTGACGGACTAGGCTCGGGATTCTCAGGTTCTGGCTGTGTCCAGAGCTGCCTTCATTCAGCTGAGGCGTATTGTCCAACTCCACTCCTTCCTGGATGAGGAGTCCCTCAGAACATCAGTGTCTGTGCTGGTCATTTTGTGCCTCAGCCACTGCAATGCTCTCTATGTGGGGCTTCCCTTGGGTCTGACCCAGAGATTGCAATGGGTCCAGAACATGGCAGCCAGACTGGTCACTGGTACTCACAGGTCTGACCATATCTCCCCATATCTTGGCTCGCCTGCCCTGGTTTACCTGCTGCCTCCCAGATCAGATCCAAGGTTTTGATGATCACCTAAAATGGCCTTCACGGTTTGGCACCACGTTACCGATCAGAACGCCTTTTCCTAAGGTCATCCACCCGGCCCACTTGGTACTAGACTCCCAGGCCACGATCCTCCAGGTAGACACTCCAAGGGAGGCCAAGAAATCCCCTACTAGAGGTAGAGCCTTCTTTGCGGTGGCGCCAACGTTATGGAACCAACTGGTGTTGGAACTGCAACCCGCCCCTCCGTCCTCTCTTTTAAAAGGCCATTGAAAACACTGCTTTACAGAGAGGCCCTTTTTTGGCAACCCCGCACAATCTGTGTGCGCTGCTCTATATGGTTACATGCTCATGTTCTTTTCCATCTTATATTTCCTCCACTGGGTAGTTGGACTGCTATTTGGTTGTTTTTATTCACATTCATCGTTTTAGCTGATTACTAAAGGGGTGGGGTATACTAACGTGATGGCGCTGCAGGTTAAACTGCTGAAGCCTCTGTGCTGCAAGGTCAGAAGACCAGCAGTCGTAAGATCGAATCCACGCGACAGAGTGAGCCCCCGTCGCTTGTCCCACCTCCCACCAACCTAGCGGTTCGAAAGCATGCAAAATGCAAAAATGCGAGTAGATAAATAGGTACCACCTCGGTGGGAAGGTAAAACGGCATTCTGTGTCTAGTCACACTGGCCACGTGACCACGGAGGATTGTCTGAGGACAAACGCTAGCTCTATGGGTTGGAAACGGAGATGGGCACCGCCGCCTAGAGTCGGACACAACTGGACAAATTGTCAACGGGGAACCTTTATACTAACTAAATTGCTCTGCCAGTTGAGAACCTAGGATTTCTTATAGCCTTTTGCTCTGCTAGAGCAGGGTTCCAAAGAACATGGAATCCGCAAGAAGGAATCCCTTAGGCTGGTAATAAGAGCCTTTTATATCCATGCTATGCCTAAGCTTTTTTAAAAAGCTGAAATGGGGAAGCAACATAGTAGTGGGGTGGATAAAATGGTCCACCATGTATACCAGAGGAAAAGGAAGGGGGAGGGGGAAAGAGAGAGAGACAAAGAAAGAACTGCATGAATTATCCTGAGCTTCTTGGATGAAATAGGGTATTTAAAAAGGGAATCAGGGCTGCGGAACAAGCTAGAAGTTGATAAATACAGGTACTACAGTCCTCTGAGATACAAAACCTCCAGAGTGACCTAGGGCCGGTAAGTCTCTCTCTGCTTGAGCCTCATAGGGATTCTGTGAGAACACAAGGAGGAAGAGATATGATGGGGGAAAGGGGAGGGAGAAATAGGAGAACTAAACCTAAGAAATCAATCCTGTAATGACTCAGCTGAAATCCCAGGAGGAAGAAGGCAACTGTGGGGAAGTGGTTCCAGCTTTTATGCCAATGACTGGTCCTGCGCAGCATTAACACCACCTCGGAATGAGTAGCCACACCTTCTGGGGATGCTCTTGAGTTCACTGCCACCTGCAGCCCAGGTAACCTACCTCACTTACTGGGATGTGGCCTCATTAAAAGAGGAGGCATGTCCAGGTACAAGTTTGCATTCAGTTGTACACATCAAAGTGAGAAAGGAGGAAAATAGGAAAAATTACCCCACAAAACAGCCTGGACTGCTCATGGTTTTCTTTTTAATACTGTAATTAAAAAGATAGCTAATATAATGGGTTTTCAGAAACATGAAAGTTACTTTTTTTAAAACCTGTAACTATAATGTGACTAGAATGGCAAATGAACACTTTCTGTGTGGCATGGAAATACAGTAATACCCCGTATCCGCAGTGGATCCATTCCAGAATTTAACATGAATGCTTGAAACCGTGGATAATAGTGAACTCTATATGCAACATACAAGAAAGAGGGATAAAAATCCACCGCCTTGTATATTGTACACAGAGCTGTGGTAACCAATGGAAATGGGGGTCCTTCTGTATAATTGTAAATACCATATGTCCATGTATAAGACTATACTTTTGTCTAAAATCTTTAGACTAAAAATTGAGGGTCATCTTATACATGGAAGTAAGCTGAGGAGAGAACAAAAACAAGTGGAGGGGAAAGCAGGGATCAAAGTGATCCTGCAGGGCTTTGATCCCCTCCCCCCTACACTTGCTAAGCCCCACTTAGATTTCTTAATTTTGGGTTAGAAAAGGGGGGGCATCTTATACATGGGGGAGTCTTATACACTGAAAAACACGGTAATTACTTTCAAAAATTAATTTCCCGCACTCCTATAACGTGGTTCCTTCAACTGCTGCAGTTCCTGGACTGGGACAACTTGATGTTAGGAAAGTGTGAAGGCAAGAGGAGAAGGGGACGACAGAGGATGAGATGGCTGGACAGTGTCTGCGAAGCAACCAACATGAATTTGACACAACTCCGGGAGGCAGTAGAAGATAGGAGGGCCTGGCGTGCTCTGGTCCATAGGGTCACAAAGAGTCGGACACGACTAAACAACGACGAGAACCATGGTATCCATGGAGATCAGATCCAAGCCCCTCCCACCAGCAGATGCTGAAAAAACGTGGAAGTATTGAACACTATACAGTGGTGCCTCGCTTAGCGATGTTAATCCGTGCAGCAAAAATCGCTGCAAAGCAATAACATCGCTAAGCGATTTTAAAAAGCCCATAGAAACGCATTAAAACGCATTTAATGCGTTCCTATGGGCTTAAAAATTAACCTTATGCGAAAATCCTCCATTGCGGCAGCCATTTTTGGTGCCTCTAAAGCGAGGCAAAACAGCGGGTGGCCATTTTTCCCCGGCGGTCATTTTGGAACCGCCGATCAGCTGTGCGGAAATGGGGGCTTTGCGATGATCGCTTCCCTGTGATCATCACAAAGCAAATTTTCCCCATAGGAAACATTGCAAAGCGACCGCTTTTGCGATCGCAAAAACAGTGTCGCTAAGTGATTTCGTCGCTCAATGGAGCGATCGCTAATCGAGGCACCACTGTATATTGCACGGCCTCTTGCTCTCTCGAGTGGCTAGTTCTGGTAAATACACCGAGGAAATACATAACAATGGGTATTTCTGGGGTTTTTTATTTGTATTTTCAGCCAATGGATAATCAGCAGATATTGATCCTGCAGATAGTAGGGTCCTATTGTATCTGTTTTACTTAGTGCTCAGAAATGGTAATGGACTGAGAAATTGTTATTACAAGTTGTTTTCACCAACCACTATTTCACATCTTTGGCATCTATTAAAAATTATATGCAACTCTCTCCTCCCATGAGAGACAAAGAAGGTGCCACGACCAAGATTCTCCAACTGTAGTACTTCAATCTCTCAAACATTACTTCCATATCATGTATGTAAGTGAAGAGTATGAGGTGTGTGTTTTTTGGAAGCAGTGCTCCAATGCACGCTCCTACCTTTTTGCAGGCAGATCATTCATAGCTTCTGTCCACCTTTTCTGTGCACAAGCAGATCGTATCTGAATAGTCCTCACAACAGGTATACAAAGTATGTTAGCATGAAAAGGCATCTGATCCAAAGAAAGCCAACTTTATGCTCAGGCAAAGCTTTGAACCCTGTTTGTTATTGTTGTTGTCAAACACATCAGCCTGCTCTGAAATGCACCAGCCAACCTCAACCCTTATGCCAGGAGAAAGGCATGCTATAATAATAAAAAACACAAAAATATGACAGCCACCGAACTTGCATGAACCTTATTATTATTATTATTATTATTATTATTATTATTATTATTATTATTATTATTATTATTATTATTATTATTATTATTATTATTATTATTATTAATTCCTAACAGGTCCAGATCATGGCTCTTTCTGCTTCAGATTTACAATGCTAATTCCTCATCTGGTGCAATGACAGACTAGATGAATAATTGCAAAAGGATTGGCCCAAAGAAATTTCTCGTTCTCACCAAGAGCAAACGTCTACTGAGGAATGACAGCATAATATCCAGCCTCCATTCATTTTTCTTAGAGCAGCAGGCCCCCCCCCCAACAATATGGAATGTGTCTAGATATAAGCGTGTATGGAGTGCAAACCCGGCTTCTGATTCAGACACCCACAATTCAAGTCTTCCTTCCGACAAACCTGTGACAATTCGCCTGGCATTTCAGGGCTTTTGAGAACAGCATCAACGGCTTCCCAGTCCATAAGCATCTCATAAATGCATGGGATAAAGACCAACGACAGCTCTTTGGCAAACTGCTGATGCTTCTACTAAAGGCAAAGATTGGTTGGTTTGTTTTTTCTGAACCGAACTGGAGGGAGGGAAAGGGAGAAAGATGGTGTGTGACTTTGCTCTCTGATCTACAGCTGCTCCCCACTGCAATCTGCTCTCCCCTTAATACTGCAGCAACAGCCTCAGCTTTCACCATCAATCCATGTGCAGAAAAAGCAGGCTGGGAACAGGAGGTGCATCGCCCCCTCCTCCCCAGCCATCACCACTACCCTGTTTTTTCTGGACCTCTGGAAGAATGTATGCTTTCTCCGTGGCCAAGGGCGACATCGAAGTTTGCACATGGACTGCTTGGAGTCTGTGGAGTGCAAGGCAGCAAATGATAAAACCAGCCTGAAGCATTGGTATAAAAACTATGGCCAGCAGATGAACCGCACCCAAATCTGTCTAGAAACTGCTCTAGTTTAGGATGGCTTTCTACCATCACTGGGAGGAGAATGGCGAACTGTAAGGCTTGCGATCCTATATTCATTTCATGGGTTGGGGAGACAGGCATAGGATTACTTGATGCATCATCTATACACTATGGAATCTGACAGCCAGCTGTGTACTGACATTGAGACACAGACAGGCGATATGTTGTTCTAATCAAATCCCCCCTATATATACTCTTACCCCACTCACTCTCAGTAACAAGGAAGTATGGACTAAGACAATAAATACTAGGGATTCGAGAATAATAACTGTTCTCTGACTAAATGAAGAATTGAGCAGAAAATAAAATCAACAGCATCCACGCCATCACATGAAAATTGCCAGATTTTTTTTAAAAGCACATATGACAGGAAAAACAAACAAATCAAGATATGCCATTAAGTCACACTGAATTATCAACCAGAGCGTTGTAGATGTTCCTATGCACAGGTGCACTAACATAACAGGAAATTCCACGGCTCACTTAAAACCTCATCATTACCTTTAAAATACAGATGATCTAACATCTGCCTTTCAATAACCTGACAAATCAGTCGATCCACAAAGGCATAACATGTTGTTATCTGGATACAAACCATGTCCACTTCTTTTCCTTTCAACAACAAAACACAAGATTTTAAAGCATTGCCAATTTTAGTAAAACGCACCCATCCTACGGGCTTTCGAACAGAACAATCGAAACCTCTCACAGCATGTACAGAATCGGACAGCGAGAGGGAAAAAAAATCTGTGTAATGCCGCCAGGGCCATTGGGGAAGCTAAAAGGATTACAATAGCCTGTGAACAATTAATCCTATATTACCCAGAGAGGAGGGTGGGGGGGAGGGAGATGACCTCAAGACACATCACTGATGGAAAGGGGTGGAGACAAGAACCTTGGGATCCAGCAGTTATGATCCTGGGTGGCTTGTATAGGAAATCCTCGGAACCACAGCATCCCCAGCACCATAACAGAAATACGCAGTTGTATAATGTGTATTCACATAAAGCACACGCAGTGGTAAAGTGAAAAGGTATCTGGGTGTCATTTAGAGGCTGGATTTTTTTTTTTTGTTGATACTGCGTGTGTGAAAATTACAACTATGAGTAGCATCCATCCGTTTCCCCGCCCAAATTTCTGACAAGGGAAACATCTCCCGAGTCTGCCGACGAGATTTACCTCCGAACCGTGCCTTTTTTTTTAAGAAAGCGCAGCAACGAATCCCACCAGGCCCAGCTTGTGCGCCTTGGGCAAACCCAAATATTCCTGCCTCCCCATAAAACCGCATGGGGGGGGGGGAACCATGAAAAGCGGCTCGAGGATGAGGGGGGCTGAGAGATTGGGGGGGTAGAAGAAGAGGAAGGATGGGGGGGGGAAAGGGCCGAGTCTAGACAACGGGCAAGGAACACGCTGATCTCCGCGTAAAGCAAGGGGGGCGCAGCGGACTCACATGGAAGCGCTTTCCAAAGCAAAATAAACTCTGTCCGAGCCTTGGCCTATAGTGAAAGAGGAAGCTGGGGGGGGGGAACCCTGCCAGCTTTTCCTTGATTTTCAAGCCCTTTGCAGCTCCCCCCCCCCTTGCAATAAAGCTTCCAAGTTTGCAGCCCCAACCAGCAAGCAAGGGCGCAGGAGGGGACGAAGCCAGCGCGGCCCGGGCAAAACAAAGGGACGCGCCGCGCGCCCCCCACCCCACCCCCTGTGACGAGGATGGGTGGGGGGGACACGCAACCCGCCACAACAACAGAGAGCGGGATTGGGGGGCGGGGGGGGGTTGCAGGGGAGAGAAGGAGGGAGAGACCTGGCACTCGCACGCCCCTCCAGTGGAAAACCACAGAGTCACCGCCGGCGGGCGATCCGAGCGCAACCCGCGCCAGGGCGTAAAAATAAAATAAAAATAAAATAAATAAAGCCATTTATTTCGAAATCGCTCGCACCTCCCGTCACACCGCTGGGCTGCTTCCCCCGCCGGAGGGGAGCGCCTCCGGGTTGGAAATGGCCCGTATTGTTGGGGAGGGGGGGTGTCGTCCTACCTCATTAATCTGCATGCGACCGACCCACCGCGGGGCGCGCCCGAGTGCCCACGAACAGCAAGCAAGCCAACCAGCGCGCCCCCCCAAAAGGGGCACCCCACCGATCCCCCCCTCCTTGCCGCCACCGCCGCCGCTCCGAAAGCACAAAGCTCGATGTGATTACCTTTCCCGGAGAGGAGGAAGAGGATGGCTGGCTTCCGAGGAGGGAAGGAGGGAGGGAGGAATGGATGGAGGGAGGGAGGGGAGGAAGGAAAGAAAGAAGGGGGGGGGGATCCGGGAATCAGATTCCTGCTCGGAGGCGCATCAGTCCCACTTGGGTGGGTGGGAGGAGAAAGAAGAAAGGGATCGGGAAGGGGGGGGGAATTAATCTCGTCCTCTTTTATTGTCCAGGCTAGCCAACGGCAAGAGTTCAGGCAGCAACCGGGCTCCCCTTGACACAGGCGGAGAGAATGCAGGAATGTGACGTTCCCAACTCCTCCCAACAGGCCACGTGCATAGACTTTGGGTTTTTTTTTTAAAAGACAGGGACTTGCTAAGGATCCTGGGAAATGTAGTTCTCCTCGGGGAGGGAGGCGAGAAAATACTGTACGCCTAATAGAGAGGGCTGGTCTAATTTGGCTAAGCAAGTTAGACCTTCCCCTCCTTGCCCTCTTCTTCGGTTCTGGTGGTTGTCTGGAGCTGCCTCAAAGCTGCCCGATTATTATTATTATTGTTGGCAAATTATTTGGCATCTAGCTATACCACGGTCTATCTTATTTCGGGCACATCACGAGAAGACACTCTTTGGAAGAGGCGCTAATGCTAGGAAAAGTTGAAGGCAGCAGGAAAAGAGGCAGATCAAATATGAGATGGATCGATTCCATCAAGGAAACCACAGCCTTGATTTTAGAAAAGCTGAGCTGAGGTCAGAATATTTTGGAGGTCATTCATTCACAGAGTTGCTGTAAATCAGAGGCAACTTGGTGGCACTTAACAATAACAACGTAGCAAGACAATATTGGATAGGAGTGCATACTCTGTTACAAAAAATATTGCTTTGTAAAATTCCACTAACCCCAGAACTGTTTCTACTGAGCATTATACCAGATAATATAGATAAGACAAAGAACTACTTAGTTATATATATAGTCACTGCAGCCAAAATTCTTTATGCCAAGACTTGGAAGAAATCGGTGATACCGAAACAAGAGGAACCTATTGAGAAGAAAAGTATTTTATTGTTTAAATGGATATATTTCTTGTTTTAATTATTGTGTTTTTCTTTTTAAGTGTTCCTTGGTTGTTTTGGCAGATAAGCAGTTTCTTTAAAAAATGGATTAACAAAAAAATGTAGTACTGGGCTTGTGAGGAAGAAGGGTGATGGACCACAGAGATGATGTTCTTTCCCTGATTTAGACTGCATCTCAGTCTTCAAAGGCCATAACCTCATTTTTCTGACACTTGAAATTAATACTCTGAATAACACTTCCACCTTAATGTATTGCAAATGAATGGAATTCGAAATGCAAAGGTTTAATTCAGGAACGCTCTGATGGCCTTAAAAATATTCTTAGTTTCACCTTTGAAATTTGGTGAGGTTAAAGCTATTCTTCCTATCATTCCTTACTTTTGGCCTCTTCTCCATACATGTCAGTGGTCCTGTTCCCATAGCAACCTAATACTCTCTTATGAGGGTTGGTAATTGAGAAAAGGGCCATTGCATGCTGGATCTTTATTTCAGACTATGTTTGGGGAATTAGAAGGTTGCTCAAATTCTCGTAGCTGTCCAGGTCTACCACTGGGTATAGCATAACCGTGTCGCAAATCTCTTGCATTGTGATTTCTTGCCAGTCATACCGTGTTTCCCTGAAAATAAAACAGGGTCTTGTATTTATTTTTGCCCCAGAAAACGCATTAGGGCTTATTCTCAGGGGATGATTTATTTTTTTCATGTACAGCAATCGACATTTATTCAAAGACAGTCATGTCATCATCTTCTGTTTGCTGCACAAGGGTGGAGGGCGGGGTTTCACTTAACTTGCTCTTACTCTTGGGGTAGGGCTTATATGGCAAGCAACCTTGAAAAATAACACTTGGGCAGCGGTCCCCAACTGTTTTTGGACCGCAAACCGGTTGGGGGGGTGCAGGCTCCATGCGCGGACCAGTTGGGGGGCGGGGGCAGCCCCGTGCTCGTGGGTGGGCGTGTCAAGCTCATGGGGGGGCTGTTGCACTTGCAGGGAAGGTGAGGAGTCCAGGCTTGTGACCGCTGCTGTCGCTGCCAAATCTTTTTGAAGGGGGCACCCTGGAAGAGCCACGCCACTTGCCCCCATGTGGAGGACCGGAGGTGCTGGCTTAGGCAGTCAGGCTTTGTCCCCTGCCGGCATGGCAGCGGCGTCCTCCTGCGGTTCTCGAGAGGAAGGGAGGTCGTTGCCCTCCACTCCGGCTCCGGCCTGCTCCTGGCTGCTGGCGAAAGCTCCCAGCACGGGGTGGTGGTGGTGGCAGCATTGGTGCAGTCCAGGCCTGGCAAGAAGTGCTTCTCGACCGCCTCCAGGGCCATGTCCTGGACGAGGTGGCAGAAGCGGGCAGAGGAAGTCTGGGTGGAAGAGCATGTTGTAGACCAGGCGGCAGGAGCCCCGGGCCCGGCGGTGGCTCAGCTCCTTGCGGCCGGGGCCCAGGCAGTGCGGCAGGGACCAGCGGCTACTGCTGGGCGGTGGGTGGCACTCAGGCACAGAGGTAGACGTAGCAGCAGTGGAGGCGGCCTGGCTGGTCCGCAGCACCCGGCTGGGGCTTGGGTGGAGGAAGTGGGCCTCAATGCCCCCTGGCACTCCAGGGCCACCACCTCGGCAAAGAGGGAGCGGAAGCTCTCGTCCCAGAAGGCCTGGCTCAGGTGCTCTGCCCGTCAGCTTGAGGTCCTCCAGGCGCGAGCAGGCTGCCATGGGGAAGCCGCCTCCCCTCCGCTCAAGGCCAGGCTCGCCGAAGAGGTGGGTGTGTCATGCACGAGCATGAGGGCTGTGTCACGCTTGCATGCATGTGCATGAGCTCAACACGCCCCCACCCGCAAGCACAACATGCCCACCTGCAAGTGTGACACACACTCCCATGCGTGCGGGGGATGGAGAGCCATGTCCGTGGGCCAGTTCAAGGAAGCCCCACGGACCTGTACGAGGCTGCGGACCAGGGGTTGGGGGCCCCTGGTGTAGAGGTACACATATGTGATATCCCATGTGGTGCAGTGGGTAAATTAATGACTGAGACTCAAGAGACCTGGGTTCGAATCCCCGCTCAGCCATTAAAACTCATGGTGTGTGTGGAACTAGTAAAACCACACTTTAGCCCTATTAGGATCACCGTAAGACTATGGCCCATAACAACAAGTGTACATGCCTTCTGCACTGGAAAAAAATTGAGATTTTTAGAAACTTTAAACTAAGGACTCTTTTAAAGAAATAAACATGATGTACAAGATGGTAGTAGAGCTGGCTGGAGAGCTCAGTGGTTTAAGTCTCTGAGCGTTGCAATATTAAGGTGTCAGTCTGAAAACAGAAAAAGAATATGGAGAAGGCAGGAAAAGAATGCAGTAACTTAGCCATCATCATCATCTTAGAACTGTTGTGCTAGAACAGACCCTATGTCGGCCATCATTCTAGACAGCTGCCAAAATTCAGGCTGCCCTCTGCTAGGTATAGCTTCAGTGGTGGGATTCAAATACATTAACAACAGGTTCTATGTCCTAATGACAAATAAATAAATAAATAAATAAATAAATAAATAAATAAATAAATAAATAAATAAATAAATAAATAAATGCCCAGGACAGTGGGATCCGATGAGGGTTTCTTCCACAGTGGTCTCCCAGCGGTATGCGCAAACAGTGTATCTGTTTGGGCATACCGCTGCTGTTACCCTCACTATGGGCATGTGCCAAACACACACACACACAAACACACACCTCACAGTGGGTGCTTATGACCAAGTTTGACAGAGAAGTGACACATCTCTCCTTCCCTTTACCTCCTATTTCACCCTATAACTCACCAGCAAAAATTGCTTCCCTCCCCTTTCCTGCTCCTGAAATGACTGATAGCCCTGCTTATTGTTACCTGGAGGCCGCCTTTATGCACCTATTGTGGAGTTATTCCCCCCCCACACACACACACACTTCCTTCTGGCTTGGAAGGTATGGTTTCTTTTCAATCTGTCACCACTCCACCTCAACCCCACCACCTCAATCAGTCCTTCAGTTACTGACCTCTCTGAGGTCTCCTCCTCCTCCATCTTTCCCCTCCACCCCGCACCCACCGCTTCTTCTCACCAGTCGCTTTGAGGGGTGTTGGTGTTGGTGGAGGCGCTGGTGGTGATGATGGCTTCCCTCAGAGCCCTGGCAGGCTCCACCTCCCCACCTCACCCTCAGCGGCCGCTTCCAAGAGAAGAGTTTTGATTCCCCTTATCTATTTATATGTTTATGTGTTTTCCTTTCTTGGACCTGGATATATGGCCTTCAAGAATAGTAAATCTTACTAGTGTTAAAATACTGATAGCTGTCTTCCTCCTTCTAACAGAGTGGGCCATATGTGTGCCATTTGTCTCCCGAAATTGTCAGTTTTGGGGCAGGAGGAAAAGTTCTTTGCTATTCTAAATGAGGCTTGGAGGTTTGATCTCTTTGTGGTGTGAGTGACTTGTCTATTGCATACCTTGCTTGCGTGGATCAGTGAGACCGTCACTGGTTCATGCATTGGATATTCTCTCAGATATTTTTTAAAAAACTGTTTCTAGGCAGAGCAACAGTCTTATGTGGTACCTTTAACTTGAAAAAAATCATAGTAAAATGAGGACGGTTGGGTGTTTGACTGAAGCGGTCTCACTCCAAAACTTTTTCCCTCTGTGTCCTGCCCACATGCCTTGTCAATCACCACCCCTCAAGGAGTCATCCTCCCCCCTTTCCCCCCAGTGATGCCTCTGCTCTTTCCAGGGCTCTGTCTCTCTCACCCCCACCCCACCTCAGACGGCTCAGTATGGCACGGGAAGGGAGGCAGCTAATTGTGCCCCCTTCCCCCCCCGCTCGTCGCTGGTCACCTGGCCCCTCCTCCTTCATTCATCTCAAGCCAGCAAACGGTTCTAAGAACCAACAGTACATTTAGGAACCGGTTCTATAGAATAGGTGAGAACCTTTTGAATCCCACCTCTGTATAGCTTGGCGTCCTTTCTCCTGCTGGCAACGCGGGCATCGTATTGTGCCACAATTTCAAGCCCTTTCCTGGCTTTTCGAATCATGAATACAGAAGCTCAAGATCCCACATTCATAAACCAGTGTGTGTGTGGTTTTTTGGAAGAACTGAATATTATCTTTTAAGGATGTTCAGCTGCCTTGGCTCCTTTTTTAAGGAGAAAGGCGGGGTTACCATCTTTTAAAAGATAGATAAATCTATACGTATATACAAATGAGCCTATTTTGTGTTTGTGCTTAACCACGGCTTGTCCTCAGCAGTATCAGAGATCTGGAGAAGTGAGATATTAATCTTTCATGCCTCTATGAATAGAGGGGTAACTACATACAAGGGTTAGCCCTTTTCCTTTGGTCAACCTACTTGGCCAGCTCAGGTTGGCAGTGTTCTGTGACCTCACAAACGTTGGCCCGGCCATGTTCTGACAACAGCGTTTACTCAGGAGGAGGGGGATCAACACTCTGTTGAGAGTCGGCCAGTGTGAAGGAATTACAGAGTCAGTCCTGCAATTGGTCCCAGTTTTTCCATCAGAAAATGCTGTGTCTCACAATGTTCATCGCTCATGTACTCGAGAGATGGACAAGCAAACCAAATCCTGATCTGGACGATTCTCCCAAGGAGGAAGAGAAAGGTGAGTCCAGGTGGAAAAAAAGGCAGGAAAGGACTGAAGTCCATTGAACGAAGTTTTCTCTTGAAGCCACGTCTCCCCCTCCCCCCATCTTGTAACAAGGTGTTTCTTTTTTTTTCCTTCAAGGTTTCGGACGTGATGCTTCTCCCACAATTAGGAGCCCACTCAAGTCAACAGCTCTGGCCCCGGATGGATCCCTCCTCCCATCATCGTCCCTGGGGCCAAACCACCGGCTGGAACAGCTGCCATCGGCCCCCGAGCCCCCAGCCTTGTGCCAGAGACGGCCGAACCTGTTGGGAACCATCTCAACATGTCTGTGGCCCCAGACAGCCCATCAAATGAAAGCTTAGGGGGCCAGAATCTGACAGAAAGGGCCCCCTCTCCCTCTTGGCCCCAAGGCCAAGGTGGTGGAGTGTTTGATGGAAGACCCAACTCTTCTTAATAATGACTCTCTTGTGTTCACCTGTGAAGCAGGTCCTGTGGCGTCGCCTTCCGATTCGGCATTCTTGGTCTTGTCTCCTGAACTGGAGGATCGTGGCCCACGGGGTGAGGCTGATGGGGACCTATCCCAATATGATCTGCCCCAAACCCCCACCCTACCCACAGATGTTTTCTTGGATAAGCCACCACTGGAGGAATTAGCCAGGGCAGAAGAGGAACAGGCCAACGGTGGGGATGAGGACAATCATCGTCTCCTCCTGGTGGAGATGCCCGTGGCTGCCCTACCCAACCTGGAAACATGTGGGAACAGTGAGAAGATCCACCCGCCCAAACACCGGGTGGAGAGGTTCTTGGTGCTCCCCTTTTGTGGAGATGCCACAAAAGGCAGCGAAGTAGGACGCTCAGCGGGAGACGTGTCTCTGCTGGTGGACCTGAACAAATTAGATGAAAAGTCCCAATTTGTAGCTGAAGCCAGCTGGGAGGCTTGTGGAGGTGCTTCTGGGGCTTTCTTGCCTTCTCCAGAAGACCCTCCTGAATCAGAGGATTGTGGCCTAGGCACCGAGGCTGATGGGGATATCCGCTTCCATGACCAGCTGCCCCTGCTGTGAGTATATGAAGATGAGGGAGTAAACCGGAGCAGAAGGGGAGGTCCCTTCTCCCTCCCTCCTTTTTGAATTTGCCCCACAGTGGGTTTCTGCTCAGGACCCTGTCGGAGGATTTTCCCTCTAAGCTTTTTCGTCCTCTTCCTTCCTTTTCCAGGATGAACGAGTGGGAACTGGAGAGGTGTTTCGAACACGTGAACGAAGGGCTGCAAGCAGTCATGGAGATGGAAGGTCAGAAGGGACAGTGTGTCATTTTCTAGCGCTCAGTGTTTCTTCCGTCGTAGCGCACAGCAGGATAAGAGACCGTTTTCTTTTGTAACTCTTCTCTGTTTTAGAGTTTTGAATGCTGGTTAACTCTTCTAGCTGTGCCACAGAAGTGCAGGGATTTACAGAGCAGAATAGCTTCACGTTCCCCAAAGTAGCCCACCTACAAGCATGACAGTCCCTCCGGACGTGTGACACACCTCTCCGCAAGCGCGACACGCCCCCCGTGCATGCGGGCAGAGATCTGTGTCCACGGCCCAGTTCGAGGAAGCCCATGGACAGGCACCGGGCTGCCGACCGGTGGTTGGAGACCCCTGCACTGGCGCTTTTTTTTCAGCTTAGGTCTTATTTTCAGGGGAACAGGTTAAAAACCTGCACTTTAGCTCAACCCCAGAACATTTCAGTTTCAACACATTATAGTACTCATAGGTTAGGTCCACATATAACATTAAGTTAGATCTTAGCTTGTTGAAGCCGGTTTGGTACTGATTAAGGGTGCCAGATCAGCCGCACCTCATTCCAGAATGAGGTGACCGAAAGGGGAGATGCGGAGCCTCTGTTGATGCCACAAGGTGGGGTCCTTCTGATACCACCGAGGCAGGGCACGCAAGAGATGGGTGGGAAGGAAGTGGTCAACACACAATTCATAGCTAAAGCAACAAGCCACAGGTCACATATACCCATGGCATAGTGTGATCTATAGCCATTGAAAAATGTTCAAAGCTTTTACCGTCACTACTGTGGTACACTATGCGTTGCCATGCCTGCTTGCCTGCCCATCTTAGGAACCAAATCAGTGTCATCCATCTGTCCTCTTTTGCAATATGCTATTTTCTTGTCAGTTTCCTGTTTCTCTAATCTGCAGCAGCTGGTAGCCAATATAGGAGGTTATGCCAGTCAGTGCTGGAGGCTTGGGGCTGCTGGAAGACCAATATGTTGTGGAGTGTGACTGCTGTACCCATCCAGCTATGTCAGTAGTGTGGCTGCTTCTTCTGTTGCAGAGTTTTGAATTCCTGGTAAAATAATTTTTGCTGAGCAGTGGAAGTACAGAGATTCACAGAGTAGAATAGCTTTCCCCCTTTCTCATGAACTGGCACTCGTCTCAAAAAACTTACTCTGAGATCTTTGTAAGAGAAAGAATAAAACATTTCATGACTTACAATGGTGAACAGATCAACAGCAAACTGGCACACTGACTGCAACAGATGAAACAGAGAGAAAGCACAGAGAGGCAGGGCTACTTTAATTCAGAGGGAGGTAAAGAACCATTGGTTAGTGTTGGGTAGATTAACAGTCTCCCAAGCTCAGAATAGTCCATCCTAGCCATATATCCTACAGGCAACATGCAAGATTGTAAAAACTCCAGTATTTTTTGCATCTCTAGACCAAGCTGACCTCAGAGAAATCTAGGCGAGATGAGAGGTGGGAAGTATTGATTCATTATTTACAGTATTTCAGACATATAATTTAGTAGGCAGGGCAGCATCAATTTTCATTAGGAAACTGCACATCAAGGGATGACTCAGGAAACCGACAGGGTTCCATTTATTAGTCTGCAAGCTATCTGTCCATTCTCTATTTGCTTTGGCTTGTGTCAATGATGCTTGAGGTCTCTGTGCCTGACATGCTTTTATTAATTTTCTTGTCACAGCCACCTGAACAATGGACAGGGATCGGCTGGTGGCTACTGTTGTTCCCAGCTACTGTAGCAGACAATAGATGAAATCCTGCTGTACCAAATGAGTGGTTTAGGAAGGGAAGAGCTGGATTTTTGTCAGAACTCAAAAGATCCTTCAGATTTCGTTAAGAATAATTTCAAAGTTAAAGAAAGTTGATCGCTCCACATTTTCTAATAAGAATTTCCAAAATACACAAATTGCTTCACATATTCAGCCAAGATTTGGGTAAAATGAAATAATAAATGTATGAAAAAAACTAAATTATTGATTCGCCCAGCCAACGAGAGGCTTCAAGTGTTTAGCTGTCAAAAATCTGGCTCTGGATATCTGATGAGGCAATCAACTCTCTAGCCCCTGATTGCCACCTAAACGTTTACAACTACATGGCAGGCATGCCGTGACATTCCATACACGAGGAATAAAATCACCATCATCGTCATCCTGTGCTGTCAAGTCAGTTCTTATTTATGGCAAATCCTTTCCAGGGTTTTTCAGGCAGAGAATATTCAGAAGTGGTTTACCATTCCGTTCTCCTGGGAGCATCCAAGGCCATACAAGTTGGATTCTTCAAGGATGCAAAGTGGGGAATTGAACTCTCAGCCTGTCACCTTTCTTCACTGTCCTGGTCTCATACATATACATAGTAAGCAGGAATACAGTAATGTGGACAATCTTAACCTTGGTCTCCAATGATTCGACCTTACACTTGATTATCTTTACTAGTTCCTTCATCATTGCCTCTCCAAGTCTCAGATTTGCTATGCTAACTTAAATTGCAAATAGAGTAGGCCCATTAAACCTCAGTGGTTTAGCTGTGGAGCCAAAGGCTGGGAGTTCGATTCCCCGCTGTGCCTCCTTGAGAGGGGCTGGACTTGATGATCCATAGGCTCTCTTTCCGCTCTTCAGTTCTAAGATTGATTGATTGATTTGTTCGTTTATAACTTATGGAAGAGTTTATTCGCTAAATTCCCAATGATTCAGTGGGCATACTCTTCTGCAATTGACTACACTAAACAACAAGATCAAAGAGGCGAATTTGCATTTACCGCGAAACTGGAAGAAGGATGTTGATAATCAGCTGGAATCTGCTGCTGGTGATGATGTCATTCCTGTTGAACAGATGGAACCTACCCAGCAGGATTTCAGCTGTACTCTAGTTTAACAAGAAAGCAGAGGTTACCTTAGCTTTCGAAAATATTATTTGTCAATTCATTTACCACATAACAATTTAACTTGCCAAATTACATTCTTCCTCTTGCCAAGAGTATTTTATTTATGCTGGCCAAGTAAAAACCTGTGGGTACTTGGAGGCAGCTGCTAAGAGACTGCCAGGAAAATTGCCCAATCCAATAATCTGTTGGCAAAACAGAAAACCAGTGGCAGATTGTTGAAAATGTGGTAAATAGGGAACCCCTTACCCTAATAAAACTAATGACAGAACGAATGCTAGTTCAGTAATGTCTGTGAGGATATGGGCTGGGCGGGGACAATTGGCATAACTGTGCAATAACACCGTTGGTCTGCACTGCTACATGTTATTTCTGTCAGGATATGTTAAAACAGTAATAAAATAATAAATACATTATGGTTCCAGGGATGCAAGGCATATTCCAAAAGAAAATAAGGTAAAAAGTATTATGTGTGTTTGTAATTTATTGCATGGTTTTATTGTATATTGTGAACCACTCAGACAGTGGTAACCCTACAGGGGTGATATAGAGGTGGAATAAATAATTAAATAAGTAAGCAAGTAAACAAACACAAACAAACAAAGAAATTATATGCAAAATAAATATCTTAATCTGAACCTCAGATTTTTAGCAGGGCTATGAGGGAGAGCAAGCGAGCATAAAATCCTATAAGAAACCAGGTCATGAAGACAGAAGCAAAAAGCTGTCCTTTCTGTTAAAACCGAGAAGTGTAATATTATTAATAACTATCATCTCAATGCATATGAGAGTAACTGCCGGCTTTCACATATTCAGGAATGAGGGATATTTTGAAGTCAGATTATCCATCTTTTGTGCCCCAGAGATGAAGCTTTCAATTTCAAAATGGCTGTGTGACAAAAATTATAAAATAGTAAAGAAAAATCATCATCATGTGACGTCAAGTAAATTCTGACGTTGTTGTTTTGTCGTTAAGTCATGTCCGACTTTTCGTGACCCCATGGACCACAGCACGCCAGGCCCTCCTGTCTTCTACTGCCTCCCGCAGTTGGGTCAAATTCATGTTGGTCGCTTCGACGGCACTGTCCAACCATCTCATCCTCTGTTGTCCCCTTCTCCTCTTGCCTTCACACTTTCCCAACATCAAGGGCTTTTCCAGGGAGTCTTCTCTTCTCATGAGATGGCCAAAGTATTGAAGCCTCAGCTTCGGATCTGTCCTTCCAGTGATCACTCAGGGTTGATTTCCTTTAGAACAGATAGATTTGTTCTCCTTGCAGTCCAGGGGACTCTCAAGAGTCTCCTCCAGCACCACAATTCAAAAGCATCAATTCTTTGGCAGTCAGCCTTCTTTATGGTCCAGGTCTCACTTCCATACATCAAGGTGATGTCTTTGCTTTTTAAGATGCCATCGAGGTTTCTCATTGCTTTCCTCCCAAGAAGCAGGCGTCTTTTAATTTTGTGGCTGATGTCACCATCTGACATAATTCTGACTTACGGCAGCCCTTTCCAGGGTTTTCCAGGCCAAGAATGCTCAGAAGTGCCTTCCCATTCCCTTCTTCTGGGGGACACAGTGGGACTGTGCAGCTTGCCCAAGGATACACAGGCTGGCTCTACTCTCAGGAGGCACCGTGGGGAATCGAACTCCCAACCTCTGGCTCCACAGCTAGATATCCAAACCACTGAGCTATCCAGAAAAATAGTAGGATGTCAAAGGTATGTTCAGCAAGGCAAGAAATAAACTTCCGTTAGCTTTCTTCTGCTCCTTTGCTAAGTATTCTCTAAAGTTAGTTCTGTATTACTTCATAGTCACAGAAGGTCAGCTCAGAGATGAGTTGCAATGGCCAACTATAGAGGGAGGTCGGAGACTCATCTTTACAGTGATTCTTTATGGCATCCCATTGAAAGGAATTTCATTCAACCTTTAACTCATCCCTGTTTTATGGCACTGGGGCCCCATCCTCGGGGAGCGGTGTCAGCTTTCTTTTCAGTCCTTGTTCCCAGCAAAGCTAAGAGGTGTATGAGCCAGTATTTCAATTTGATCACTATACTCACATAACCAAGAAAAACAGAGCCAGAGTGATATATGCTTGCACTAAAGACCTTGTTTTCCAAGATTCTGGCTTATTGTTCAATGTGAACAAAAAAAATACTCTGAGGTGGATCAGGCATGAAACAGGGGAATGAAACAAAAGTCATACTCCAAAATCAACAGATGGGCAATACCTCTACTAGGATCAGCTGTAAATGAAAAACAGGCTCTCAGTTCTGCAGAATTCTTCATAATGAAAAGCAAGAAGGTGGAGGATAGGAATGGAAGGTATTTCAAGCCATAAAGAGCAGGGAACAAAGTTCTGAGTTGGAAAATTTGACTAGATGAGTCAAAAAGTTATTCTGGTATCACATGACCCCTGGCAAAATCCACTAGGGAACAAAAAGATGGAAATAGATTGTATTTCTCTGCAAGAACAAGAGCAATAACAACATATATCTGCATTAGATATGAGCAAAATGCACGGATGTTTTTTTCGGCATTAGCAGTGATATAGAGAAACAAAAGTCCTTGTATAGCAATGTGGAAAGTTAATTTTTAGTTTAGAACTAAGAATATTTGTTATTTATGTCACCAGAATAACTGGTTAGTGATGAATTGTTGACTATTACATAGGATTAACTAGAAATGTCTAGAATGTATAGCATTGTATATGCATAGAAAACATGGTCATTGCTTCAGAAGATCCATTTAGGAATAGTAGAAGAGAAAGTACCCCGAATTTTGTTACTTGAAGCCTCTGAGGTTGGATTTTACAATTCTGCTTGGTCTTTACAGAGGAGCTATGTGAATTTAGTAGGGAGGATAAAGCAGGAAGTGACCAGAGAGAGAGAGGAAAATAAGAAACCCAGTCTGCATATAGATCTAGAGAACAAGAGGAAAAACCATCTCACCTATTTGTTTACCTATCCTCTTGCCCCGTCAGATAACTTGCCCAAAGTGCTGGAATTCTAGTACAATAACCACACTTTTGTCTGGGAAAACATGTGGGATGTTTCCCCTATCTCCAGTTAAAATTATCTCTGGGAATAGAGCTAGGAAAAGGCACTGGAAAACTGGAAGCGCAGGCTACCAAAGCCTTGGGACCCTCTGAAGATTTATTATGCCACAAGCTTCTTTGGAGTGTAAGCCCGCTTCATAAGGTACATGAAGCGACAGGTGTGTACAACCAGATGAAATGGAAGATAGCAACAGAGGACAAACATGGTATAGGTGTCACGTGGCAATTGAATGCACATCTAAACAAACAAACAAAAAGAGCCTGTAACTGTGAGATAAAGCTTTTAAGAAGAAATGTGCAGATGAAATATTGGGCAATTCCGTGGTCCAGTAATCCAGTCGGATGTACAGAATGATGATAAACGAAACGATGAGATTAGAACGTAAGAACGTAAGAAGAGCCCTGCTTGGATCAGGCCAAGGGCCCATCTGGTCGAGCTTCCTGTATCTCCCAGGGGCCCCACAGAGGCCTCTTGGAGCACACAAGACAACCTGATACAGTGGTACCTCGCTAGACAATTGCCTCGCATGACAAGGAAATAGCTAGATGATGGGTTTTTACGAGCGCTATAGCACTTTGCAAAACAGTGTTTCCTATGGGTGATTTTCGATGCATGATGATTCGGTCCATGCTTCACAAGACTTTTTTTTTCAGGACCGTTTTTTGCTAGACGCTGATTTTGACAGCTGATTGGCGGTTCGCCCTATGGGTGATCTTTGCTGAACAACCACGATCCTTCTCCATTGGAACGCATTAAACGGACTTCAGTGCATTCCAATGGGGAATCGTGCTTCGCTAAACGATGTTTTCACAAAACAGCGATTTTGACAGAATGGATTGACATAATTTAGCGAGGCACCACTGTACCTGTCTCCTGATCCACATCCCCTGCATCTGGCATTTGGAGGTACCTTCCTTTGAAGCCTGGAGATTGTACATCTCCATCATGGCTTGTCACCTGCGATGGACTTTTCCTCCAGGAATCTGTCCAATCCCCTTTTAAAGGCATCTAGGCCAGATGCCATCACCGCCACCATCTACACTGTGTGTGTGTGTGTGGGGGGGGGGGGAAATAAATTGTTCATAATTAAGGTTAACATGAAACAGGAACATGAAAAGAAACAAACCAGGTAGAAGTGCAAGGAACATTATAATTTAAATGTTTTCAATATTTGAAATGTTGTGTTTAATAAGAATTTAAAATGATCATGGGGGATGTAGGGGAAAAGCCTTAGAAGTGAAGTGCAGTGTAAAACCATAGCTTAAACTGCTACTATGAGGCATCTCATAGCAGTTTGAGGGTACCAAAAGAATTGACCACAGATGAAGGTTGCAGAATATGTAAATTTGCAAGAGGCAGCCCTGTTAGTCTGTGCAAACATAGCAGGGAAAATCCAAAGAAACAAAACAAGACAAAAACAGACAAAAACGTGTTCTCACTTAAGGACTATTATACTGTATTTTAATGTGAGCTTTAGTAGACATTTCTGCTTTGTCAGACATACGGAAACAGAATTAAATGTTGAATGAAAGATCAGTTTCATACTAAATATTCATTTGCTCTTGGATGTATGTTACATTTACATACAGTAATTTATGGCTTCTGTTGTTTAAGGGCTCTGTTGTAAAAATTCCTCAGGAGACAGAAAACACACACACCAGGTCTGGGCAAAGATGAGAGGGGAGAGAGAGGAAAAGGTGTGTATGCTGGGGGAGTTTGAAGACTGGGGATTTATTTAGAACTCGAAGGAGAGAGAGAAAAGGAGAATATTAAACAAAAAGGTGAAAGAAGATGGCAGAGGAACTACATGTGTTAATGTAGGGAAACATATGTAAACAATCTTATAACAGCTAAATGTTGAATATATTTCATTGAACATGAGTGTCATCTTTCGGGAAAATATTAATAATTGAACCCTTGGAATTTGATCAATATGTCATAAGGTAAAGGTAAAGGTTCCCCTTGACAATTTTTTTGTCCAGTCGTGTTCGACTGTAGGGGGTGGTGCTCATTCCCGTTTCTAAGCCGTAGAGCCAGCGTTTTGTTCAAAGACAATCTTCCGTGGTCACATGGCCAGACACGGAACGTACTGATCTACTTGCACTTGCATGCTTTCGAACCGCTAGGTTGGCGGGAGCTGGGACAAGCGACGGGCGCTCACTCCGTCGTGTTGATTCGATCTTATGACTGCTTGGTCTTCTGACCCTGCAGCACAGGCGTCTGCGGTTTAGCCTGCAGCGACACCACGTCCCTCCGCAGCGCCACCTTAATGTAAAAACAAAGGTTGAAAGATAGCCACAACAAACATGTTTTCTAGACAAAAGGGGGTTGACTTAAGGAAGTGGAACAGGCCAAAATGAATGGTGATTTTCCTACGAGTTGAAAATCATCAGTTAGTAAAACAAGAGGAAATGAAAACAATTGGTGAGAGTTACAAGTAGGATAGGTAAAGGTAAAGGTAAAGGTTCCCCTTGACAATTTTTTTTGTCCAGTCGTGTTCGACTCTAGGGGGCGGTGCTCATCCCCGTTTCCAAGCCATAGAGCCAGCGTTTTGTCCGAAGACAATCTTCCGTGGTCACATGGCCAGTGCGACTTAGACACGAACGCTGTTACCTTCCCACCGAGGTGGTCCCTATTTATCTACTCGCATTTGCATGCTTTCGAACCGCTAGGTTGGCGGGAGCTGGGACAAGCGACGGGAGCTCACTCCGTCACGTGGATTCGATCTTACGACTGCTTGGTCTTCTGACTCTGCAGCACAGGCTTCTGCGGTTTAGCCCGCAAAGCCACCACGTTCCTATTACAAGTAGGATACACACCCAATAGGACAGGGTAGTTGTTCAGATCGAGACGGCTTTGCATTATGCTACACATGACGAATATCAACAGCACTGATATCATGGGGCAGAGCAGCAGCGGCACCAGAAAAATCAACAATGGAATTTTTTTTTTTTACATAGATATTAACAGCCAGGTTGGGTGAGAACTTTATTCAATCATTTTTTATGTACAGTATGTGCCATTAATATGCTTAGGGGCTAGAAGTGCATTTCATTTTGTATATTCTTATTTTAAGAACTTTGATATTTGTCTATGCTTTTATAAGAAGGCTTCTAAAGGTTTTAAAATTCATGATTCTTTTTACATTCAAATAATGTGTTCTAGAGATGCATTCCCGGCTATTATGGGCTATTAAGCTTTTGCATTTATAGTACGTAACCTGAAAGGTATTAATTGCTCTTTTTTATTCTAAAAGAGATGATCCTATATTTTGGACTTAAGTACTATATGGGCTTACAGCTTAAGTTCAGTTTTCATATTTTTTAAAGCATACCTGATTGTAAGACCTTTGGGTGTTAGAAGAACTCTGAAGTAATTTTGTGCATATGGAACCTAGAAATAATGTCAATAAATAAATATATTCGCGAAGGCTTTCATGGCCGGGATCTAATGGTTGTTCTGGGTTTTTCGGGCTCTTTGGCCATGTTCTGAAGGTTGTTCTTCCTGATGTTTCGCAGTCTCTGTGGCCATCTTGCACTCCCAAGCCAACTACACCAGAGCACAGGTTGCTGTCCTCTGAAGATGCCGCCCACATAGACTGGCGAAACGTCAGGAAGAACAACCTTCAGAACACGGGCAAGAGCCCGAAAAACACAGAACAACCATTAAATAAATTAAGCTTGATAGATTGACAAGCAGAGGTTGCCTGGAATTATGGTAATCGTGAAATGCTTATACCGTGATCCTCAAATGAACTTTAATATGATTGTCTGTGATTTTTTTAATTTTATCCTGGGATTAACCTTTTACTGGGATAAATGCCAGCCATGACAAATAACAGGCTTCTGAATTTTGCCCAGGGGGTCTATGTAACTCTGTAGGACTCTTTAGCATGCTATCGGCATCTGATAGAGTAGCAACTAGGTATGGGGACGAATATAAAAATGAATCAGGATATTCGTTAAATATCCCTAATTCATCAGATATTTGTTGTTTCATATTTTTGGGGTCCAGAGACCCCAAAAATGAATATAACATTTTAATATCATTATAACACCTTCTCAAGGAAAACATTTATTTGTATTCTCGAAGGCTTTCACGGCCGGTGCCACAAGGACCAGTGATCACTGCACACAAAAGACTAGCTAACAACACCCATCAATCACAGTGACCGACCATCTCCCCCCTCCTTATCACAACGAGTAGACATGGTCTAGAGGGGCGGGGTAAAAATCAAATAAATAAATAAATAAAATAAACAATACATCCATAACAAAAAACACCCTGAACACCATAATCACCCAGTCTCCTAAAAAGGACAGAAAGCTGATCCCACAGCTACAAATACTCAACTATCCCACACACTACACCAGAACACAGACAGAGTTCTGACTCCTGTCCTCTGAAGATGCCAGCCGCAAAAACTGGCAAAACGTTAGGAAGAAAAACCTCCAGAATATGGCCAAACAGCCCGAAAAACCTACAGCAACCAAACCATTTCTTTCCTTTAGAATGATGTTGGTAGACATGCTATATAGGGCATCTAGAGATTCTACATTTAATGTAATCGTTGATAGGCTAATGAAAGTGTTTCAATGAGGATATTCAAAACTATTTTACCTTCGATTGGAACACCTTTGTGGAACGTTGATGTCGTGTATTTGCCCCCTTTCTTCAAACCTCTTTGGAAAAGTTAAGTTTTCCAAGAAGTTTTGCAGAAATGCTTAACCCATTGTCCCTTCTGAAATAAAGCAAGATAGCCTATTCTGTTATTTATGTACATAGGCACAATTATAAACATTACTTAGTTATTAGTTTGATCTCTCTCTCTCTCTCTCTCTCTCTCTCTCTCTCTCTCTCTCTCTCTCTCTCTCTCTCTATCTATCTATCTATCTATCTATCTCTAGTCTGTCTATTTTCATTTATATCCTGCCTTTCTCCCAGTTAAAGGACTAGGTTGGTGCACAGTATATTAGTGGACCCCTTTTTAGTAGCCTGAGGGAGTAGGGCATGCTAAGAGATGGAACAAGATGTTGAGAAAGCTATGTACCCTAACCCCCACTCTGCCTAATGACAGGGCCGGGCTGGATAACCTTTCCTAGGCAGAGTGGGAGAATTTAATTTAAATTCTATAATTAAATTTATATTTTAGGATTATTTGATCTAGATTCAAACTAACAACTAAATACAAGCTGGTAGTCTGGTGTGCTTAGCACTAGAGCATTTCTGTTTTTCAGTGGCATGACAGGAATCAATCTAAACAGGAAATCAAGATGTTTTCTACACGCACATGAACCCTCCAGGAAAATGTTCCTCTGTTCTGTTTCTTTGTGCCACAAGCTTTCCTGTCACATTCAGTGGCACAATATGAATTTGCTTTCTGCCTGCTTGTTTCACTGACTTGCACTACCTGATGGATGTTAATTATCTCTGATTGTCTGGCGGCTAAAGATGGTGGGTTGAGGCCACTGCTGGGCAGGAAAGAATCCAACTGTTAAGAAGGGTTGCAATAAAGACTTCCCACGCAAGGGGACCTTTTGAAGGATTCCCTTGCAACCCGAGCAGTGAGTTTATAATTTCAGCTTCCCAGAATCAGGCAGTTTGATTTTTTACCTGTTATTTGCCTTGCATAAAAGGGACTACATTTATTTCACTGTGCCAGAAGTAAATGAAAGTAAATTCTGAGCTGTGCATAAATAGAAAATCCCACATTTTTAATAAATGTGTTTATTTTTTTCTTCTCAGTAAAATCAAGTTGAGAGGAAGTGTGGGGTAGTGGATAGATTGTCAAGTTAGGACTGGGGAGGTCTGTGTTCAGATCTCCACTCTCCCACAGATGCTTAGTGGGGGCTGACAGTACTAAACCATTCCTTAAACATTTCACATAGTGGGGTCTTGACTTGAGAACTTAATCCGTATTGGAAGGCGGTTCTCAAGTCAAAAAGTCTGTAGGTCAAGTCTCCATTGACCTACAGTGCATTGAAAACCGATTAATCCCGTAACAGGCCGTTTTTGTTCCATTTTGGTTTTTTTCTGGTCTGTAAGTCAATTCTCAGGCTGCAAGTCAAACCTAAATTTTGTGGCCAGAGAAGTCTGTAACTCAAAAAGTCTGTAAGTCAAGCTGTCTGTAAGTCGAGGGTCCACTGTATCTCAAAACCCTTATTAGGGTTGCTTAACTCAAGAGCAACTTTAGGTTAGGCATCCTTCAGTCTTGAGAGACTATGACAACGTGCTCTGTGTGGAGGACTTGGAACAGCATCTAGAGTGGCTGAGAAGGCCAATTCGAGAGTGACCATCCCTTCCACACTGAAGACAAATGCAATCTGTTCCCTGTCCAGCTCCCTGGTTTTGCTGGTTTCGGGACTGCCTCTTTGCCTCCGCCTGCTGGACAAGGGTCTCTTCAAATTGGGAGAGGCCATGATGCACCACCTGCCTTGAGGCTGAAAACTCAGATGTCAGGGTTTCCCATCTGTTGAGGTCCATTCCCAAGGCCTTCAGATCCTGCTTGCAGAGATCCTTGTATTGCAGCTGTGGCCTCCCTCTGGGGCAATTTCCCTGCGCAAGAGCAATGTGACCACACTTAAAAACAATGAATTCAGTTTGCATTCTGGAATCAGGGACGTATATTCTCAGCTTCAAGTTCTAAGAACAAGTCTAGCACAGCTATAGACAACATGTGACCCTCCACAGGTCACTGACTACAATTCCCATCAGCCCTTACTAATAGTTATGCTGGCTAGGGCTGATGGGAGATGCAGTCCAAAAACAATTGGAGATCTGTGGATTTCCCATTCTTGGTCCGTAATCAGCACTCACTTTCCCTGTCCTGATTATCATCCAGATGTGGTTAGCTCTGATGGGAATTGTAGTCCAGCAACAGCTGGCCTGGGCTTCATCCTTGTTCTCTCTTTGCAAACAGCTCTGGGATTTTTAAAAATGAAAAGCATCAAGAAATGTTATTTAATTTAAGGGAATGCACGAAAGGAGAACAGATCTTGTATTTATATGCCCAAGCTCCAGTCTCCTCTGCCATTGCTTTGCTCAAGAAATTGCTGGCATATTTGCAGAAGGGAGAATTCTGCTCACCTGTAGGCAATGGACACACAAACGAACCTCAAGATTTTCCAGGAATTTTGCTGGCAAGCAGAATTCAGACTCCTCTATTTAAAAAATTCTAAAAGAGGAGGGGAAAAAAACCAGATTCAGCCTGAATAAGGGCTTTGGCCTTAACTGAGATCCTGTCTTTTTAAATTTCACTTGCCAAACAAAAATACATTTCACCAAATTATCTTTTTGTTGTTGTTGTTGTTTGACTCATGTTTTATTTAGAAAACCCCAACAATGACTCCGGAGGGAGCAGCAGTTTGCTGCTAGATTTTATGCCGTTGCACCTATGCTGGTGTAACTAACCTATAGGATTCTGGCCATGGAACAGAGACTGGTGAGAATTTTGTCATTTGTATGAGTCCTTTGAAATGTGGTGCTGGAGGAGAGCTTTGCAGAGACCCTGGACTGCCAGAAAGACAAACAAGTGGGTCCTCGATCAAATCAAGCCTTAACTTTCTCTGGAGGCCAAAAATGTTGAAGCCGAGGCTGCCCTACTTTGGGCACATGATGAAAGGGCAGAGTTCTCTGGAAAAGACAATAATGTTGGGAAAAGTGGAAAGAAGCAGGAAAGGAGGAAGACCAAATACATGATGGACTGGCTCTCTAAAGAAACCACAGGTTTGAGTTGATAAGAGTCACGTTGGGCAGTTGAGGACTGGACATTTTGGAGATCCCTCATTCACAGGCTTGCCATAAGTTGGAGGTGAATTGATGGCACATCAGAGCAACAACTAGTATGAGCTTCCTAAGAAGACTCAAGAGTTGTACTGCTCAAAACTCTTTGGATAAAGTCCTCAGAGTTTAGCTCTTGGTTATTACAGAATCTGAAGTAGGATTAGTTGGAGGTGCAAAAGCTGCGAATTCGTCCTTGTCCTTTGGAGGCTGTTAAAGGAGCCACACCAGAAAGCATCAAGCTGTTTTGAGTCAATGAATTAATCTGCTGGCCATTTACAGTATTTGCTCTGTCTTTTTTTTTTCATTTGGCAGCTGAGCTTTTATTTTTTTTAAGCATATTAATTAAAAATGAAACACAAGTTAAATGTGCTTTTCATAGAGAAAGATAACCCAGAAAGAGCTTCTCTGGTTTTCAGACAAATGTAATTTCCATCAGATAATGCTGCAATCTTATGAATAAAATAAAGAAGCGATGTGTAGTTTTGCAAATTGTAGGTTTTTTTAAAAAAAGTTAAAAAAAATAACAAGCTTTTCTGGGCTTAGTTTCTAATCGTTACTGTCAGAAATGGGGAAAATACATTTTCCTACATCAGCTTGTTTTGCTTAGCCACCTAAGAAATCTCTGGATTTAACTTTAACTTGCAGAATTCACCTGCAAGTACGAACATGGAATTTCAGGACAGTTTTTCCTATTGTGAGCTTCTTCTGTTGGACATGGATGTAGCAACTTCCCTGAAGACTTTGTGCATATTATTTTTATTTAAAACATTTTAACCCTGCTTTTCTCCTTAAGAAAGATCCAAGGCCGCTTACATCTTTAAAATGTAAAGCTAAAACAGTAAGTATAATACAAATACTAAAAAGGATTTTTTTAAAAAAAACCCACCCTAAAAGACGGAAAAGAAAATCAAAAACATGTTCAAAGCAGTAAGGCACAACCATCCATTTAAAAGCTCCACTCAGACAGCCAGTCACTAAGGGAAAGCTTGCCTGCTTGCGGACAGACAGCAAAGATGGTCCCAACCTGGCCTCTTGTGGGAGGAAGTTCCAAAGTCTGGGAGCAGCAGCAGAGAACCCTGTCCTGTGTCTCCACCAAATGGTTGCTGCATTTTGGAGATCATTGTGTTAAGAACCAAAACAGCTTGTGATCAAGCTCATCAATATTCTTATTACACAGCTAAGGAAATACTGTAACGCAGACAGTAAAAATACAGTGGCTGAAATCCAGTAGTACATCACAACTAGAGTAGGCCCACTGGATCAGTGGAAGTTGCAGAGGGGTTGACTCCTGAAATCCCCATTGGCTTACACCTGTTGTGTCTTCAATTGCTTTTTAATCCATAATTTACTGTGTTTTTTTTCTATTTCTTTTACTCATTTTAATACCATGAGCTGCCTTGGGTCCCCATGCTGGCAGAACGGCAGTCTACAAATGACACAAAATAAATAAATATACAATAAATAATCTATGAGATTTGTGAATGGCCATTTAGTATATGCATTTCAGTGTATGTCATTTGGTATGTGTTCTTACTTTTAGGGAACAACAATGCAAAATTTAGAGAGATGAAGATGTCAGAGAATAACTGAGTATTGTGCTCACATATTGGTCCAACTCTGCATAATTACATCAATTCACATTAAAAGCAGACTGAACAGACTTTCTCTCCATACCTCCCTCCATTATTTCCATGCCAACCAACACTACCTGTTCTCATGGACGGTGCATATATTCTTGTGTGCATCTAATGATAAAGTTAGTTACAGTATTTAGTTATTCAATGGGGAATATCACTACCTGATGTGAGCAACGAAATCCGATTGTTAGTCCGAACTACAGTAGGCCCAATGAACCAATAGAATTTACATGAGTGTTGACTTACCTGGTCCCCATTTATTCAATATTATCTGCTTGAGACTGACATTTGAATCATATAACCTTGAACGTATTGATCTTGTCTTGCAGACACAAAGTAGGGTCAGATAAGACTAGGAAAGACATTCTGGAGGACTGATGCCAGTCACAGTTGGTAATATTGGGCTAGATGAACAAGAATCTGAAGGTATGAGGTGGCATGCTGTGTTCCTCAAGATCAAATTAGGCCTAAGAAATTTGGTGACCAATACAGTATGATTGTGCTGTGTTCAAATCCCTGTTTTATAAGGTAAAGGTTCCCCTTGACATTTTTTTTAGTCCAGTTGTGTCCAACTCTAGGGAGTAGTGCTCATCCCATTTTCAAGCCATAGAGCCAGTGCTTGTCCGAAGACATTTCCATTGCCATGTGGCCAGCGTGACTAGGGAACGCCGTTTTACCTTCCCACCAAGGTGGTACCTATTTATCTACTCGCATTTACATGCTTTCAAACTGCTAGGTTGGCGAGGAGCTGGGACAAAGTGATGGGAGCTCACTCCATCATGTGGATTCGATCGTATGACTGCTGGTCTTCTGACCCTGCAGTACAGGCTTCTGTGGTTTAGACCACAGCGCCACCACATCCCTTCCCTGTTTTATAGTGATGGCCAAATTGGAGTGGGTGATTGAACTAAATAGGGGGGCTTAAGGTCTCATGGCTGTATGATATGCCATTTGGGCAATCCTTGCATCCACATGAAAAGTAGTCTCGGTTCAGAAACCCACACTGCACCTCAAGTGACCCCATTTGGCCAATCTCCCAGTAAAGGGAAAGAAAAAAGAATAAGAAAAGAAGACAGCCTCCTGCTTGTTCCCTCTTGCCTCCTCCTCCTCCTGCTTTCAGGATAAAGCTTTCAGTGTTTAAAATAAAAATTTTTCTAAAAGGCATAGAGTATTGGTGCTGCTGGAGGGGACTTTTGAGACTCCCCTGGACTGCGAGGAGAATAAACCTATCAATTCTAAAGGAAATCAACCCTGAGCGCTCACTGGAAGGACAGATCCTGAAGCTGAGGCTCCAATCCTTTGGCCATCTCATGAGAAGAGAAGACTTCCTGGAAAAGACCCTGATGCTGGGAAAGCAAGAAGAGAAGGGGACAACAGAGGACGAGGTGGTTGGACAGTGTCATCAAAGTGACCAACATGAATTTGAACAAACTCTGGGAGGCAGTGGTAGACAGGAGAGCCTGGCGTGCTCTGGTCCATGGGGTCACGAAGAGTCGGACATGACTTAACGACTAAACAACAATGTGACTTTAAAAAAAACCCACAGCCTTTGCTTCCTCTCTCTCTCTCTCCCTCCACAGAGGAGGAAGCTTTAAATTTCCCAATATCATTAAGTAGTTTAAACTGTCTGGATTGGGCCCCCATATGCTGTCTGCTTAAGCCACTTAGTGATTTTGGGAAACTGGAAATTCTGCTTTGGTTTGATCCCAGCAATCGCATGCGCTGGAACTGAACCAAAATGGAGCAATCTGACTTAACACTTTAAAAACCAGTAGCCCCTAATACAGAGCCTAAAAGGTGCATGTAGGAACACTCTGGGGACAGGCTCTGTCACGCTGGCACTTACATCGTAAGTGGGACATGGAGCAAACCAGCCCATCTCCAAAGCAGACCAAACAGGAGGACAATATTGTCAGACTTTTAGCAAGTGAAACTGAACCAGTTACAATCTCTTTGACTCACCCTGCTTGGGGATAATAGCATAAGCGCTCCATGTATTCTGTGCAGATCTTTGTGGAAGGGTGGCATAAAAAGATGATGAATAACATTTCTCAGGAGCTCAGTGAGCGCTTTGTCACCACGACCCCACCATTTTCTCCCACAGAATATCGTCTCTTTTTGTCACTAAATTCATTTGATTCCAGCTTAAGAAGAACAATGGCTTCTGAGCAAGAATACAAGAATTTATTCTCTTGCAGAACCTGACAAATTGCTCAATATGTCTTGCGGCAGCTGTGTAGTTTCTAGTCTACTGTTCTTGAAAGGAAAAAAAAAAAACCTCACCAGAAAAAGAAAAGAAAAGAAAGAAAGAAAAAAGAAAATTATTTCATTTAACTGTGCCGACACAAAGATAACTAGATTTTATTATTTAGTCATTTGTTGGTAAAATTGAGAAACTACAGTATGAGAGTCATCCATACACTGTTAGTCACGCTTGTAGAGTTTATGGAAGCCTTTATATATAAATAGATTCTAAATATGGCATTTACTACTCGAGTGCTTTTTAAAAAAAATATGCCTTTGAAATGTAAAATGCAACATTAATGCATGTCTACAACCTGTCTGGTCCCTAAAGAGTCTGGATTCTGCGCCGGGGTAGTTTGTTTATACAAATGCATATTTTATGAATCTAATATTGGATTTGGCCCCCATGTGCTGAAAGAAGGTTCAATGCAAGGGCATACTCTGTGCGCTCCATGTGCATCTGTTGGATGATCCATCCGTCTGCTTGGTAGATTTGGTATTATTGCTGTAAAGTTTATTAAAAAATGGAATAGATGTCACTGTAAACGGTAAGTGGCACTGTTGCAACCTGTGTTTCAGGCAGGATATAATCATCCAAAGAAAACCAGAATTAAGACGCTCCAGAGTCTCTACTCATACTGTACTTATCTGGGACTAAGCCCCATTGAAAACAATAAAAGGAAGTAAGCTGAGCAAAGAAGCTGAGGTCTGCACTGTTTTGCCATCAGGTGCAAATAGACAACAGACTGGGTGACAAAGGGAGGGGGCACAGACTGATGAATATGATTACCGTATGTTGTGGTGCGAACCACAGTGGGTAACAGTGTGGTGCACTGGATAAAGTGTTGGTCTAGAACTCAGGAGACCCGAGTTCAACTTGGAATCGACTTAAAGCCATGCAGAGCACACTAACCCCTGCATTTGGGCCAAAGTGGGGGCAAGAGGGCTTGCAAGACTCATGGAAGATAAAAGCTAGGCCTTTCTTCCGGGACAATGCCCTGCTCTTTAGAGGTGGGGAAGTTCACAGGTGGCTCTTTTCTTTTGCCACAAATCTTAGTCAGATCTCTCTGTGTTAGGGAGGGTGACGGAAAGTGAATTCCAGGTGTGATCAGTGGGGCTGCAAAGGAGTGTGCCTGACAGCACCTTTCCATTTGCTAAAGAAACAGAGACATCACCTTGCTGACAAAGGTCCGCATAGTCAAAGCTGTGGTTTTTCCGGTAGCAATGTATGGAAGTGAGAGCTGGACCATAAAGAAGGCTGACTGCTGAATAATTGATGTTTTTGAATTGTGGTGCTGGAGGAGGCTCTTGAGAGTCCCTTGGACTGCAAGGAGAAAAACCTATCCATCTTGCAGGAAATCAACCCTGAAGGACAGATCCTGAAGCGGAGGCTCCAGTACTTTGGCCACCTCATGAGAAGAGAAGACTCCCTGGAAAAGACCCTGATGCTGGGAAAGTGTGAAGGAAGGAGGAGAAGGGAACGACAGAGGACGAGATGGTTGGACAGTGTCAATGAAACTACCAACATGAATTTGGCCCAACTCCAGGAGGCAGTGGAAGACAGGAGGGTCTTGCGTGCTCTCTTCCATGGGGTCACAAAGAGCTGGACACTACTAAACTACTAAACAACAATAACAAAGCTGGAGAAAGGGACAGCTTGAGTTTGGGCTGCAACACGTTTCTCCACATGTGACGGGATGGCTGGTGGGGGGCGGGAATCACACCAATCTGCTCCACAAGTGGTCAGGATTGAGACCTATTGCTTTGTGTGATCACATCCTTAGTAACTTATGGTATTAAGGTTCTAAAGCCGCCTCCCACAAAGGAGTTTGCCTGTTATGTCTCTGCCTGACTCTGCTCTGCCCTTAAGGGGCCAATGACTTCTCTCTGTGTTTTTGCTATACTGTGTGATTGCACTGTTCGGTCCCGATGCACAAATGCAACTTAAGTACACTGGCACAAAGGACACTGCCAGTTGTAATTGTAGGCATGGCACTAGTCTGCTTGCATCCTTCCAAATTGAGACGGCATGCACAGTTTGTGGTAGTCAGAGAAAGAGAGAGAGAAAGAGAGGTAGTCTAAAACATCAATTCGGCTCTATATAAATAGCCAATCCTGTTTTCCCTCCTAGGGAAAAGGGCCCACGGTCCTTGCTCACCCTCATTTAAAGCAAAAAGCCCATCCCCTTGGGCCATGCGGCGAGGGAGAACAAAAGAAAGCCCAGCAAGACAAACTCCTCAGCAAAATGTCCATGCAAACATACCTGGCCTTCAGCCTCAGCCCAGCCTCCTAGGCGCTGTTCCAAGTCCTCCATACAGAGCACGTTACCATAGTCTTTCGAGACTGAAGGATGCCTAACTAAAATCCTGTTTCTGCCACCATTGCTCAACCTAATAAACATCACAGATTTATTGTGAAGATAAAATGGGGTGTGGAGGACCATTAATGCTACTCACAGTGCCTTGTAGAAAGGAATGAACATAAATGCAGTAGATACTTCAGTGCTTTGTACACAAACACAGACCTGGGCTTCCTGGAGGGAAGATATGTCCTTATTTTTCTTTTGAATCAGACTCCTATTTTAGTTCAGGAAGAAATGTCCTGGTCTGAGGAAGTTGGACTTGTCCACAAAAGGTCACATTAAAATACAGCAGCTAGTCTTTAAAGTGCTACCGGGTTTTTGTCTCTCTTTTTTTAACTTTTTATTTTATTTCTTTGGCTTAATATGTCCTACCTAGAAGTGTGGGAAACGCGAGATTCTACAATACGTAGATTGTAAAGTTACTGTGAAATCCCTTCCTTTGGAGAGGATCCCATTTAATTTCCAGCAATAGCTTGTCTAGACATAATCTACAACAGAAGCATTTCTTTACAGTTGCCTGCCTTCATCATTTGAAAGATATCACCACTTTTAGATTCCTTTGTTCAGGTGACAGCTCAAGCTGAGTAAATCATTCATAACGCATGTCGTATCAGATGAATGACGGCTCTCTTTCTGTGTGTGCATCACCGTTTACAATTTTATTGCATTTATTAATATAATAACTCAAAGCTCGACAGCTTTTTCAAAACACACGCACACACGCACACCACACAGAACAGAGAACAGAATTAGTTGGGTGTATTTTCCATTAAGGTGGGACGGATTAATGTTTATACAGAGATTTGACTATACGTATAAAGTACCACCACCCCAACCTTGAATGAATAAGTTTTATTCTGTTTTCACTGGAAGGATATTAGTTAATTTAAAGTTGTGTTTCTAGCAAGAATATTTGCAATGGAAAGAACATGAACCTCAAGTGCGGGAGAAACCAATTTAAACCAATTCAAGCCCAAGACTTTGAATGTTTAAGAAATTGGGGTCAGAAACTGAGTGCTGAATCATGGTTCATCATCTTTTCTTTGCAAAAAAGTGCATCCTTTAATTTGTCTCTTACTTGCCAAGAGTAGCTCAACACATTGTTCTGCCTGAGGCTGGCCAAAAAAACCATCCCTTCCCCTCTCCCAAACCAATCTGTGTAATATCTAGAGCTAACTGAAATGTTTTAATACATATACCCTGTTTCCCCGAAAATAAGACCTAACCTGAAAATAAGCCCTAGTAAGACTTTTTTCAGGATGCTCGTCATATAAGCCCTACCCCAAAAATAAGCCCCAGTTGAGTGAAACGCTGCCCTCCAACTTTGTGCAGCAACCAGAAGATGACAGGACTGTCTATGAATAAAGGTAGACATTAAAAAAATAAAACATTGTACATTAAAAAAAAAATCCCCTGAAAATAAGCCTTAATGCGTTTTTTGAAGCAAAAATTAATATAAGACCCTATCTTATTTTCGGGGAAACACGGTAGTGGCAACCATGAAAGTTATTTTCAGGGCAATGGATGTGCAAAAATGATAAATAGCTACAACACTCTTTAACCAGCATGATAGATCATGATATGGGAGGTGCAGTCTCAAAATCTGGAGGGAAACAGGTTACTTGCTGCTGTTTGAGGGACTGCTCCCTCCCTTTTTTTTCCTCCTCCCAGGAGTGTTAGTTTTAGTATGTTCTTATATGTTTAGTTAGTCCTCAGTTAATACTTCAATGTAAGAGCCTTGTGGCGCAGAGGTTAACGTGCAGTACTGCAGCCAAAACTGTGCTCACAAACTGGGTTCAATCCCATAACTAGCTTGAGGTTCACTCAGCCTTCCATTCTTCTGAGGTTGGTCAATTGAGCATCTAGCTTTGTGTGTGTGTGTGTGTGTGTGTGTGTGTGTGTGTGTGTGTGTGTGTGTGTGTGTGTGTGTGTGTGTGTGTGTGTGTGTGTGTGTGTGTGTGTGTGTGTGTGTGTATATATATATATATATATATAACCTGCATAATTAAATTGTAAACCACTCAGAGAGTGTATCTGTGAAGATTCTCAGTTATCCAGGTGAAGTTATCTGGAAGTTGAGTCATAGCAACTAGACTTCTTTCTTGTTAGGTTAAAACGTTTCACTACTCATTCAAGCAGCTTCTTCAGTCTGAAGCTACTTGAGACTGAAGAAGCTACTTGGATGAGTAGTAAAACATTTCAACCTAATAAGAAAGAAGTCCGTTTGCCACAGCTCAATACCCAGAGAGTGCTTTAAGTACCACGAGGTGGCGTATAAGCAGAACGTTTTGCTTTTGCATTTAATTAATAGCATCAAAATTCTGGCTACAGAGGGACACTCTGCTTCTTTTAACCACAATCATAAATATGTGTTTTATTGAGGCTATTCAACTCACAGATAGTTCTGTCCGTTTTTGTTCTTGTTTTTAAATCTGTGCTCAACTGAGCTTGCATTAATTAGAGAGATTCTTACACAGGTTTTGAAGGCCCTTTGGCTGGTCCAGTTTTGGGGTTCTATTTTAGAATGGTGTCATTTGGGATTAGCTCTGGGGTACAGTCCCAGCTTGCTCAGGATTTATAAATTTTTGCTAAGGTAAAGGTGTATTTTTCTGGATGACAAACACCAATTATGAATTGAGAGGCTTTGCTTGATGGATAGAAATAACTCTTGGTGTCTCTTGGGGGAAGGGTCAGACTTGATTTGTTTTTGCCCTTTTGAAACAAAGAAAGGAGAAATCGGTTACAAATTAAATGTAACTTTTGTTATCACCTCATACACGAGCAAAGAGCCTCGTGGCGCAGTGGTTAAAACACTGTACTGCAGCTAAAACTGTGCTCACGACCTGGGGTTCAATCCCAGGTAGCGGCTCAAGGTTGACTCAGCCTTCTATCCTTCCGAGGTCAGTAAAATGAATACCCAGCTTGCTGGGGGGGCAATGTGTAGCCTGTGTAATTAAAATTGTAAACCGCCCGGAGAGTGCTTGTAGCGCTATGGGGCGGTATATAAGTCCAATAAATAAATAAATAAATAAATAAATAAATAAATAAATACTCTAATCAGATTGCAATTATTCCAACTCCATCTATTTCTATTCTACGAACTGATTCAGAGAAAGATATCTGTCTTTTTCTTTAAAGGATGGGGAATCTTAGACCCTCCAAATGTTGCTGAATTGCATCTGCCATCATACCTCATCCCCTTGCACAACCCATTTAAGCATTTTTTCCCCAGAAATAACCCCTGTATAATTTTTACAGATCATTTTTCAGTGATAAATGAAAACACATCACACCTAGCCTTACGAGGAAAATGACTACACACTATGTGAAACACAACAAATCTCCCTAGGGCACACACAGTCCCCTATCACAAAATTGTGCCACCTGGGCTGTCTTTATTTGACAAGTCAGCAGGAAGTTTTAATAGTCCAGTGGAGCCTGAGTCCAGCATAAAGGCTCTATGCTCCAGGATCAGATCAGATGCCGTAGAGAGCTGGTTGGAAGCCACTTTCCCTTAAGAGTTAAAGACTGTGGGATTGTAATTCCGCAAGATGTTCTGATTGCAAATTACCTTCTTTTGGTCTGTGACAGGTCAGCAGGAGTTAAGCGGTCAGCTTGGTTGCTCAGACACAACACTTGGAGGGGGTCTGTGTAACTCATTCACTTTGTGAATATTTTTTTCTCTAATGATGTGCTAGTTATATTGTATCTGATTAGGAGGAAAAGAGGAAGACCAAATGCGAGATGGACTGACTCACTAAAAAGAAGCCACAGGCTTGAGTTTACAAATGCTGAGCCCCAATTGCTCCATCTCATGCCCAGTTCAGGACAGGACATATAGGAGATTGCTCATTCATAGGATTGCCCTAAATTGGAGACAATTTCATGACACATAACAACCATACATGCACCCAGGACCTTTCATAGATTTGCTCACATGATGTTATAAGGCAAGGCCCAAGTGTATTTGATATTGAAAGAGCAGGGGTGATGTTCTTGAAAGGCTGAGGTCATGGGCAATGGTTACTGTGATCCCTTTTGGACACCCTGAAATGATGACCAGGAAGAGGGAGATATTCCTCTTTTTTCCTATCCATATGATCAGTGGTTCTTAACCTTTTTGAAAGAAACGCCCCCTTGAGCCATTGAGGAAGTTATCATCGCCCCCCTCCCCACGGTGATGATATCCTTTTATTTATTTATTTATTTATTTATTTATTTATTTATTTATTTATTTATTTATTTATTTATTTATTTATTTTATGACACTTAAATCCAATGACCCCTGAAAACAAAATTCAATTCCAAGAAAATGAAATGCCCCCAAAAAGTAACATTTAATGATTTAGTTGCAAGCGAATTTTAAGACGCAAAAAGAAATATAAAAAAGGGCATAAAAACAAACTGCAATGGAGGAACTAAAACTTTCAAGACAAACACTCTGAAACTAAATTAAGATTGGAGGAAAATATACATTCATGCACACTGTAAAAAGGCTGTAGCCATCTTCACAGGTTTGGCTTGCTCCAGTGCCCCCCTACCGCCCCCCTTCTGCTCCAGCGCCCCCACACCGCCCCTTTTCGTTCTACTGCCCCCCTGAAAAATGAAATCGCCCCCTGGGGGGCATTATCGCCCACGTTAAGAACCACTGCATATGATTAATTAATGGAAAGACGATGTGTCATAATGAAGCTACTGTATAAGAGGCCAAGATTCACACATAGGCATTAATTTTAAACTTATTTGGTTTGTACTAACTCCAAAGAATCTTTGAGAAATGCACCCACCTACCGTCTTGCAAATTCCATTTCATGGTCAACGTGACTGCAAACCAGGAGGTGGCTTTTATATGTCGAGATGGGCATATTTCCAAGACAAATTAGCTGCAAGTTTGTTCCTAAAGCTGTGTGGACAGTTTTAAATAATGCTAGCCCAGTAGTTCTTCAGTTGACAGAGGACGGACTGCAGACTTACGAGGGAAATAAGGCTGCCTTCAAAGCTGTCACATCCTGGCTTCCTTGCTATGGAGCCTGGCAATGACATGCACTTCTCTATTCCTGTCAGCCGGTGATGGGGAAGGAGGAGGGGAAATGGATTCGGCAGTGCCTGACTGACTTTACAGCAGCCTTCCTCAGGCGGGTGCTGAGCACATCTGTTGGATGTCACTTCTAGTCAGCATGCGGGCAATGGCATTTGTCGTTCAGCGTTTCCGGAGGGCATCTTTTTGAGCAAGGCTCAACTCGACCCATGGATGCCATTTTTGGGGTGTGGTGGCAGCAGCTTTGTCATCCAGAGGACAGGCAAAAGGTGGCCTTCCAAATCATCACAATCATCACAATTCCTCAGTGCTGGCTACGTTGGCTTGGGCCAACCGAAGGCTGCATTGGAGTCCACCCTTATGAAGTCACATATCAGGCAAAACCAAAAGACAAGTCCACTTCCTCAGAAGCAGATTTCTGCTTCCAAGTTTCCCAAGCTGGTTCACTGTGAATAGTCTAAATCCTATGGCTCACCTTCTCGTTAAACCTTTTGCTGCAGGCTCACAGCATCGTGCAGAGCGGCAATTAGCTATACGGGTGCCCAGGCTCAAAATCATCAGCTCCCACCAACTGCACCCTGATGCATGGGCACAAGTAACCCCCCTCCAAAAAAAAAGAAAGTGAATGTCATAACCCTCCCCAAGACATGCTGTCAAAGAGAATTTACGCTTCAAACCAAGGTAAGAAAGTGAACAGAGCCAGGAGGCATAGCAGTTTATTTCCCTAACATTCTTCAGTAGAGTCCTCTTTATCTTTCAGTGACCTCTAAAGCTCTTAATTTGGGTGCTCCATCTAAGTTATGGGACCACTATTCTTAAGTACAGAGCAGAATAATCATTATATGTGATCAAGTAATTTCTTACTTCTGGCGACCCTTTTCAGGGTTTTCCACGTATAGAATACTCAGAAGTGGTTTTCTCTTCCCTTCTTCTAGCGGTTCTGTGGGACTCTGCAGCTTGCCCAAGGCTACCCAGGCTGGCTCTATCTATCTATCTATCTATCTATCTATCTATCTATCTATCTATCTATCTATCTATCTATCTATCTATCTATCTATCTATCTATCTATCTATCTATCTATCTATCTATCTATCTATCTATCTATCTATCTATCTATCTATCTATCTATCTATCTATCTATCTATCTGTCTGTCTGTCTGTCTATCTGTCTGTCTGTCTGTCTGTCTGTCTGTCTGTCTGTCTGTCTGTCTGTCTGTCTGTCTGTCTATACCTTGCCCATTTATACCACGTCTACTCTGGGCGGCTTACAATAAAATAGCAAAGAGCAATATTTAAAAGCAATTAAAAGCAACTTGCGGGACGCCTCCCCGACCTCTGGCTCTAAAGCCAGATGCCTAAACCACTGAACAATCCTGCCAACTCTGGGCAGAGTAAGAGCATGAGGTAACAGCATAGTATAGTGGACAGAATGAAGGACCAACTCTTAGGAGACTTGAGTTCAAATATGCATGCAGCCGTGGAAACTCATTCAAGGGGATAGACGTACTGTTAAAATCACTTTTAAAATATTTCATTTACATTAAACCCCCTACGGGTCTCAAAATAACTTGGATTCAGCTTGACAGTATACATGATGCAGGACTCCCTCTGATGAACTCTTGTGCCTTCATTGAAGAAACTGAAGTGAAGTTGATGCCCGGGTGCCCTCTAGTGGATCCGTTCGAGACTCTAACACAGGGGTAAAGATTACAATATAGAACGAGAACTTGAAATTGCATTAAGGATGTGCAGTATACTGTGCTAGATATTCCTGGCCTGCTCTTGTGGTATGGGTGCCTGGCTGCTATAAAATGATTGCACACATGGATTTATCAGAGGATGTTAAGAATATCTTGGAACGAAAGGGCGATCAGTGAACAGGTACTAAGATGAATGAATAAAGATCACAACATCAAGAGTTCTACACAGTGTGAGAGGAGAAAACGGATAGAAATGTCATAGCTCTCTTCATAGCTCTCCATTTATGCCTGCATTTACTATTGTAATTATGATGATCTTAGAATGGCAGAGCTGGAAGGGACCCAATGGATCATCTAGTCCAGCCCCTGTCAAGGAGGGACAGTGGGGGAATCGAATTCCCAACCCCTGGGTTCTGTAGCCAGAAACCTAAGCCACTTCCAGAATTTTTGATAAGCCAGGCATGCCCACAGAAGCACAGGCTGACATAGCATGGGTAACATAATGCGTTACGAATCGAGACGTTGCCTGTTCAAATCTACCCTCTGACAGGAACTCACTGCCTTGATCTGGGCGAGTCCCTCTCTCAGCCTCGTACATTTCTAGTTTGAAAGTGATACACAACATACCTTACACAACTGGGTTAAGGATTTCAGCTGAATAGTTCTATAAAATGTAAGTAATAGTTACCGAGGATGTCTCGTCACATAAATGGTTGCACTGTTCTGTGTTAAGTTTAAGGACCTTCATGAAGCAGTGGTTAAACTGAGCCAAAACTCTGCTAAGAACCTTCAGGTTCACTCAGCCTTCCTTCCTTCCTTCCAACATTGGTGAATTGAGTACCCAGCTTGCTGGACGGGGGGGGGGGGAGAATGTGTAGCCTAAAGACAAGAGCGGCCCAATCTCAGTAGTAAAGACACCTCCTGCCATAGAATTCAGATCAGATCATATTTTTTTTCCATTCCATCTGAGCAAGGAATGAAGTGGCTATTGACAATCTATTTATCATTCCTTACACTGGAGGAGACCCTCTTCCCTTGTTTACTCATGCCAGGGCTGGGCCTGCTCTATTTACTTTAAGGTGCTCAAAAGCAGAGCTTTGAGAAGTTATTTTCAAGAAAGTAATCTATCCCACTTTCTTGCTACTGTGTCAGAATGAAATAATTTGTGAGGATTAAAGGCGGCGGGGGGAATTCCTAGTGCTCTGCTTCAGGCAGCACAATGACAGAGCAAGTTACCCATTTAAAAGGGTCAGTGCTCGTTGACAAAGGAAATTAGGTCTATGAGGCAGTCCTAAAATTGGCAGGGGTGGCAATAAAGTCTAGTAGTTAGATCAGGGGTGGGCCACTTTCAAGAGTTGAGGGGTGGTTGCATCAGGTAACTCTGGAGATCCACATCCACCTCCGTCCCCTCCATGCACCCCAATATTTGGGGGTCCTGCTTAAGTGTCCCCCTGAATCTGGGGATCTGTGTGGTTTCTGTCTCTTGAGGGCAGGCTTTGCTTGCTATGTTAAGCCTGAGCATCCTGCCAGCCTGTTTCAAGGTGCCATGGCATGAGCTGCCTTGCTGCTCAGGTTACTCTTAGCTTCCAGAGGTCCAGGAACTACAAATGCCCAATCTGCAGTCTGGCAGGAGGGCTGCACGGATCCTCACACACCCCACCTCCAGAAATATTTCTCTACCTCTTTTTTTTTAAAATGAGAGAGCCCCTTGCTCCCTCTAGTGGCTGCAAGGAGCAACTTTGTGTTTGTTTGGTCTTGAGATGTCTTAAGCCAGCAGTCCCCAACCTTTTTAGCCCCGCGGACCAGCTGGGGAAGGCAGGGCACCCCCCCTGCACTTGTGCACT